>NW_026967948.1:0-151000 GCF_028390025.1 Pseudophryne corroboree
GACTGTTGGAAAACCATTCCAGGAGACTACCTCATGAAGCTGATTGAGATAATGCCAAGAGTGTACAAAGCTGTCATCAAAGCAAAGGGGGGCTACTTTGAGAAATCTAAAATATAAAACAGATTTTGATGCACAGTAACAGTTTTTTATTAACAACATAATTCTATATGTGCTATTTCATAGTTGTGATTTCTTCAGTATTAATCTACAATATAGAAAATACTTAAATAAAAACCATTGAATAAGAAGGTGTGTCCAAACTTTTGACTGGTACTGTACATACACTACCACTATCTACAGGCCAAACAACACACATAATTATGGCTGCAAATATTACTATACATTTACCTGCAAACAAACACACTCATGCAAACAGAAATGCCACAGTGTGCATTACTCACCGTCAAGTATTTGGTGGCGCAGCTGCACCAGCAAACGCTGCTGACGGCGGTGGAGGTCAGACCACTGCCACTCGAGTTGTGCAATGGTCCGCCGCATGTGGACCTTCACCCGTGTGCCACGTGCGGATCTCCGCGTAGGCCATACGCTTTCGGGAGTTAAACACGTATGTGCCCGTGCGGCCTATGCAGCGGTCCATGACCATGGTGAGGAGCCGCAGCTCCCACATACTGAAGGCGGCAGCTGGCATGGTGCCAATGGCGTATTCATCACAAATGATAATATTTATATTGTCTGCCTACTGTTGATTGGCCGTCAGCTGTGATGCTGACATATATTGATAAACTTTATTGCTATTACTGCAAGTTAACAGTCTGGTACGTGTTCTCAGTTGTGAATGCAATTGTGAGTCTATGCTAATGTTAGTGGAGCTTCTGCAAACAAACTTACCAAAATTCTCTTCCTTCAGCTAAACATTGCAGGATTGTTGTATTAGTGAGTTTTTGTTTTTATGTTATAAAATAAATATATCTTAAGACACATGAATGCATGATAACAAAAACATATCTGCAGCATTTTAAAATAAAAACACTCAAAAAAAAAATGTCAAACACATTACCACATTGTTAATATAGACAATATATATATATGTTGACAAGAAAAACACTACTGGTGTTGATTAAATATTTACATGCTTTTTTAATGTTTAAACCATAATTTTAATTTCTTTTTCATCCACTAGGGGTCACTGGAGTACTCTTGGGATATGGATGGGGTGTTAGTAGGGACAGGCACATTTAAATATTTAAATTAGTGACCCTCCACCCCTTCCATACTCCCAGAGGACCAGTGTGCTTTTTGTGCCTCACAGAGAATGGCACACGTGGAGGATTCTCCACAAGTTTCTTCTATTTTTGAAAGATTTTTTCTTCTTTACACTCAATCCCTTCTCAGCCTATTAAGAAGCTTGTGTCCGCACTTGTTGGTGCTGCCTGCAGCAATTGGCTTGTTGGCGCTGAGGAGAGGAGCACCACCATAGAACAAACTCAGCTAAGTTGATTGCAGCCTGGGGCTGCCAAAGGAGCTGGACAGAGCTTGTGAAGAGAAGCCCAATCATGGGTGGTCATTCCGAGTTGTTCGCTCGTTATTTTTTCTCGCAACGGAGTGATAAGTCGCTAATGCACATGCGCAATGTCCGCACTGCGACTGCGCCAAGTAAATTTGCTAAGAAGTTATGTATTTTACTCACGGCATTACGAGGTATTTTCTTCGTTCTGGTGATCGGAGTGTGATTGACAGGAAGTGGGTGTTTCTGGGGGAAACAGGCCATTTTATGGGTGTGTGCGGAAAAACACTACCGTTTCTGGGAAAAACACGGGAGTGGCTGAAGAAACGGAGGAGTGTCTGGACGAACGCTGGGTGTGTTTGTGATGTCAAACCAGGAACGACAAGCACTAAACTGATCGCAGATACCGAGTGTGGAGCTACTCAGAAACTGCTAAGAAGTGTGTATTCACAATTTTGAGAATCTTTTGTTCGCAATTTTACTATGCTAAGATACACTCCCAGTAGGCGGCGGCTTAGCGTGTGCAAAGCTGCTAAAAGCAGCTTGCGAGCTAACAACTTGGAATGAGGGCCATAGTCTCCACTAATCTCAGGTAATGAGCGGGCAGGCAGCTCACGCTGCTGCCACTCCCTTGCTTTGTCTTACTGAGGGTGAGAGGCGGTCAGCTCACTCTGCTGCCCACCATGTAGGGACTATGGCCCTCATTCCGAGTTGATCGCTCGCAAGGCGAATGTAGCAGAGTTACACACGCTAAGCCTACGCCTACTGGGAGTGTATCTTAGCATCTTAAATGTGCGACCGATGTATACGCAATATTGCGATCACAAACCTCGTAGCAGTTTTTGAGTAGCTTCAGACTTACTCTGCCTGTGCGATCAGTTCAGTGCTTGTCGTTCCTGGTTTGATGTCACAAACACACCCAGCGTTCGCCCAGGCACTCCCACCGTTTCCCCGGCCACTCCTGCGTTTTTTCCGGAAACGGTAGCGTTTTCAGCCACATGCCCATAAAACGCTGTGTTTCCGCCCAGTAACACCCATTTCCTGTCAATCACAATGCGATCGCCGGAGCGATGAAAAAGCCGTGAGTAAAAATACTTTCTTTATAGTAAAGTTACTTGGCGCAGTCGCAGTGCGAACATTGCGCATGCGCACTAAGCGGAATTTCACTGCGATGCGATGAAAAACTCAGAGCGAACAACTCGGAATGAGGGCCTATGTTTTATTTTATGTGTGTCCCCTTGCTGCCCCGCCCAGCCACGGCCTGCCCAGCAGCTGCCACTGGGCACAAAGCCGCTGCTGTTCCCCTGCCTTTGGTTCCCTGCCCACTGCCGCTCCGCCTCCCTCCCACGGTTTGCTTCTGCTAACCGCTACCCTCCAGATCTCCAGAGCCACAAACAGTGGGTGCTGCGGCTCTGTCTTTACACAGGGGAGAGAGGGGAGGCTGACCGTGGATAGCTCTCACTGCTGCTGCGTTCCACCAGTGAAGGGGGAGATCACGGGTGAGAGGGAGGCCCCATAACTAAGCTGCATTTTAATGCAGAAAGCAGCTCTCAGGCTATTAAGCCTGTGTTGATTATGGGGGTGCTTAGTACTATGGGGGTAGTTCCGCAACAGGCTAAGGTTACAGACAATAACCACTAATGGATAATGGTCTGAGTCAGTAAGGTACATGAACGGAAAAAACAGAGGAGAAAGACTCTATGCTGGGGCACTCTTTCGTAAAAAATGACTAGACAGTAACATTTCACTGGTCCAGTGAACAAGCCTACCTATAGGTGAGACGGTCCGTTTGGATAGTGGGATTTGTGGGACTGCGCAGCCCACACCACCAAAGGGAACACCGGTCTAGTAAGCGCCCACTTGGACCACATCTTGGAAATAATTTCCTTAATTTATATGCTTATCTCCATAATCAATTGTTTTTTGTGTGGTATTCCAAAGTATATGATGCTAGAGATATTTAAGCATTAATTGAGATTCTGCAGCATTTTTCAACACTTAGGAATACGTGCTAATCATATTTATGTATATCTAACAATCTTTTATACTCCGTTTTTCCTGTTTTTTCTCTAAACTTTGTTGGTTTACTGTAATGATTTACCACCAAAATATCTATTACTCTGTAACATCATGAGCAGTAAGATACTTGGTTGCCACTGACATATTTATAAGCTATGTATGATATAGGTGCTAATTTTAATTTTCAACTGTGAAATCAGCAGTATCTGGTTTGTCAAACGTTGATATAATTAAGGCACTACCATATATCCTCAGATGTATTCCACATCTTAATTCTATTTTTCCACACTTTAAATGAATACTCTCTTAATCTATTATATGCTCTCTCATCCACTAACCTGGACAGCAGAAGCATTTCTCTCTAATAGGGGTCATACTCTCTCATTCAGCAGATTACGGCCATACTCCACAGGATATACCCAATCTCATCCGAAATTGGAAGCTAATCTTTGGAAGGCCTGGCCAGTAACTGTCTCGGTGACCAGAAGTGAACACCAGGTGCAGTAAACAATCCAGCTGAACAGCAGAAGTAAGATACCCAGTGTTTATCTCAATCTTCTTCATGTGTTTAAACTCAAAATGTTCTTTTTCCTGCATTTGAGGGTTGCTAAAAAATAATATATCCCTTCTATAAAATATCTTTTCCATTAATCAAGCAGTTTCACACCTTCAGGCTCTTGCTAGGTGCAAGAGGCTAAAAACCATTGAATCAAATGCCTTTTGGTGACACCACCGCCTGAATATAGAGCAGAAGGTGCTGAAAACCTACATAGGCTACATTTCTTTTCAGTCTCAGATCATACTACTCTTGGATCATTTATTATCAGTATGGAGAGGACACACTGAGTGATTACCCCCCTGGGATTAAATACAACCTGTTTAAATTATAATATTGTTACACAGGCGTACCCAGATCATATATTATTGAATTAAAAATATCTTTCACCTAGGCAGTTTATTAATACCCATCATAATTACAAGTTACTGGTATCAACAATGGAGCATATGGGACATATACACAAATATTAAGTCACATTATTTTAGGATACTAAATAAAAGTTAAGTTTTACTGTCTAGTCATTTTTTACGAAAGAGTGCCCCAGCATAGAGTCTTTTCCTCTGTTTTTCCCATTGAATTTTGGGGGTGTCAGTTATTTTAATGTCTGCTGGGCAAATACACTATCAGGCTCTTAAGCCTGTGTTGCAGATGGAGGTGTATCTCTCTCTCTCTCTCTCTCTCTCTCTATATATATATATAGATACATAGATAGATAGATATATCAGCTAATACTGTAATAAGTCTCATCTTGCATGCTTTATTATACATGTGTATAGGCAAGCACATGTCAGGACGCCATTGTAACCTCACTTCCTGGTTCTTCTTGCAGGAAATTTGGTGCCAGTACTACAACACTCAGCCACAGGAGGAGCAGGGGAGTCAGTAGGAATTTTCAGAACAGCACATGTTTAACTGATTTAGTGTGTCCTCCGTGCACAGCACTTTTGGTTATACACACTTCAGTTACATTTTTATTGTATACCTATCCGTCTGTGTACATAATGAGTAAAGCTCATGCAAAAGCAAAAAAGCAGCTTGGCTGCAAGGTCTGTCAGAGTGTGTTGCCTGAGGGAACTACCACTTGCACAGTGTGTCTTGCAAATACGGCTACAAATACAAACCCTTACCCTGATCCTCCTTGGGCGATGATGACAGGTGTGATGACTGGCTTACAATCAGAGTTGGCTGCTGCACGTAAGGAGCATGAGATGGCAAGAGCTGAGGCTAGATTGCTACCATCTCAGCTGCTGGAGTGGGCTCAGGAGATGCCAAGAACTTTGCAGGGTTTACAACAGTCCAGGTCTAGTTCAAATCCGACAAATAGTCATCAGTGGTCTCATAACCTACCAGTGTCAGCTGTGTTGCATTCTGATGGTTCCATGTCAGACCTGTTATCTAACGAGGAAGGTGAATTGGGCCAGGAGTCAGATAATGAGGTTACTGATAGTCCGGCCATTAATAATCTCATCAGGATAGTACGTCAGGTTTTAAATTTTACTGAGACTGAAGAACCTCTTTCAAATGAGGTTTTATTTGCAAAGAAACAGAGATCACCTGTGTGTTTTCCTTATTCAGATTCTATTAACAAGAAGTTAACGGAAGCATGGAAGAATCTGGATAAACAGTTCTCTATGTTAAGACGTTTTCTGTCTAACCACCCATTCCCAGAGTCTATGACTACGAAATGGGAAACTCCACCGACAGTGGACTCCTCGGTGTCCAAACTTTCCAAGAAGTTAGCCATACCAGTACAGGCTGCTACAACGCTTCAGGACCCGTCAGAGCGTAAGCTCGAAGTCAATGTATACAGCAGTAGGAGTGTTGCTTAGACCTGCTTTAGTTGGTTTGGGTTAACAAGGCTGTAGTTGCATGGGCAACACAGCTCAAGTTGGGCCTACAACAGGATCTCCCCTTAGACCAGCTTATACTTCTTGCTGATCACATTTGTGAATCTGCTGAGTATTTAGGTACGTCAGCCAAGTTCTCACCTTTCTGAGTCTCTAGTTGCGGCCTGCCGGGCCCTTTGGCTACATTCTTTGCAGGCAGAGTCAAAACGAGGAATAGAAGCATTGCCTTACACTGGCAATATATTGTTTTGTCCTGAAGTAGACAAATGGATATCTCAGGCCACTGGGGAAAGTCTGTTTTCCTGTCATTGCCCACACCAGTTCAAAACGGAAATACGCTGGACCAGCGTTCAAATCCTTTAGAACTCAGTCCTTTCAAGGCCATGCTAGAGGAACAACCATACAGAGTAGAGGTGGTAGAGGATGTAGTTTTCGACAAACCGCTAACTGTCATCAGGACACAAAGGTCGCTGACAAGCCAGTGGCATGATGTGCTTCCAGCCAATCTCTGATCTTCTGTTGTGGGAGCACGCCTTCAGACGTTTCACTTGGTGTAGTTTCAGACATCCACAGATTGGTGATTCGCAATTTAGTGTTCAAAGGTTACAAAAGAGAGTTTGATTGTCTACCACCAATGCAGTTTTTCAAGACAGGCCTGTCTGTGTCAGCAGATAAGAAGGTGGTTCTGCAAACCGCGATTCAGTCTCTCGTAGCTGCAGCAGTTTTGATTCAGGTTCCAGTTCAACAGGGTCAGGGTTATTACTCCAATCTTTATGTAGTACCAAAGCCAGACAGCTTGGTCAGACCGATATTGAACCTGAAGGGGCTCAATCAGTACGTCACTTACTACAGATTCAAGATGGAATATCTGCGGTCAGTGATTGCAGGTCTAGAACCACAGGAATTAATGATTTCGCTGGATATCAAGGATGCGTACTTACACATTCCGATTTGGCCACTGCATCAGGTGTACTTAAGGTTTGCAGTACAACAAAACCATTATCAATTTCAGGCACGACCATTTGGCCTCTCGTCAGCACCTCTGGTGTTCACGAAGGTGATGTCTGTGATGGTAGCTCATCTCAGATCCCTGGGAGTGATAATAGTTCCGTACTTAGATGATCTTCTCATCAAGGCTCCGTCTCAACAAGTACTCCTTCAACATGCCTTACTAACGTACAATGTACTGGTTCGGCACTGTTGGATTGTCAAGAAATCAAGCCTGGTCCCATCTCAAAGACTTCAGTTCCTAGGAATGATTCTGGATATGGTGGATCAACGAATTTACTTGCCAGAACAGAAAGTACAAAGTATTCATCATCTGGTGAAGCTGGTGCTCAAACTACGGACAGTCTCGGTGCATCTGTGCATTCGACTGTTAGGAAACATGGTGACATCTTTCGAAGCACTCCAGTTCGGAAGGTTTCACTCATGTCCTTTTCAACTGCATCTTCTCGTACAGTGGTCAGGCTCACATCTACAAATCCATCAGTTGGTGCGGTTGTCTCAAAGGGCCAGATGTAGCCCTACTCTGGTGGCTCCACATACACAATCTTACTGCACAAATGTTTGGAGTCTGGAATTGGATAATTCTGACAATAGACGCAAGTCTCAGAGCTTGGGGAACAGTGGTCCTCAATTGTCAGCTTCAGGGTCTGTGGTCAAACGAGAAAGATTACTGTCGATAAATTTCCTGGAACTCAGGGAAATGTACAAAGCACTGCACCAGGCAGTGCACATGCCCCAGTCTCACCCTGTCCAGGTTCAGTCACACAACATGACGGCAGTCACATACATCAACAAACATTGAGGAACTCAATTCTACTTGGTATGTTGGACCTTCTTGGGCGGCCCGTCGTGGCACTTACACTGAACAATTGTGCAAGGTGGCTACGTGGTCCTCTGTGAACATGTTCATCAGATTCTATGCCTTTGATACTTCTGCCTCCCAGGATGCTTACTTTGGATGCCGGGTTCTTGTGCCCGCTACAGTACATCCCCTCCCATGAGGAACTGCTTTAGAACATCCTTGATGTTATTCCCTGTGGACTACCAGTGTACCCAGCTGCAGAAAAGGAGATTTATGGTAGACTTACCATAGTTAAATCTCTTTCTGTGAGGTACACTGGGTTCCACAGGGCGTCCACCCTGATGCACTTAGCTTCTTTGGGTTTATAGGACATTAGACACTGGTCCCTTCTCCTGTCATCAGAATGTGGTTCTATGTGACTAACATCTACAATCTCTTACCTGCTACTGGTTAACAAAACTGAGCTCCAGTGCCTGGAGGTGGGGGTATAGAGTAGGTGATGCGGTGCATCCTGGGAACAGTCAAAGCTTTAGCCTGTTGGTGCCTCGGATCAAGATCCAACTCTACACCCCAATGTTATTCCCTGAGGAATACAGTGTACCTTGCAGAAAGAGATTTAAATATGGCACATCTAACATAAATCTCCTTTTTATATTTAATGCGTTAGAATACCGGTAACCAATGGAGGGACTGACAGAGCTGATCTGCAGATGATGGCCATCTAGCGAGGTAGATTAGCCTTGCAGCTGCATTCAAAATGGATTGTAGTGGTGAGAGCCTGTGTTTGGGAAGACTGGTCGGGAGACTATTACAATAATCAATGCGGGAAATAATGAGAGCATGGATTAGAGTTTTTGCTGTGTCTTGTGTAAGATATGGTTGTAGGTAATATTGTGTAATGGGCATTACGGTGTGTGGTATAATGTGTAATGGGCATAAGTGTGTAATAATGTGTAATGGGCATTACGGTGTGTAATAATGTGTAATGGGCATTACGGTGTGTAATAATGTGTAATGGGCATTACGGTGTGTAATAATGTGCAATGTGCATTACGGTGTGTAATAATGTGTAATGGGCATTACAGTGTGTAATAATGTGTAATGGGCATTACGGTGTGTAATAATGTGTAATGGGCATTACGGTGTGTAATAATGTGTAATGGGCATTATGGATGTGTAATAATGTGTAATGGGTATTATGGTGTGTAATAATGTGTAATGGGCATTACAGTGTGTAATAATGTGTATTGGGTATTACGGTGTGTAATAATGTGTAATGGGCATTACGAATGTGTAATAATGTGTAATGGGTATAATGGTGTGTAATAATGTGTAATGACATTACGGTGTGTAATAATGTGTAATGGGCATTACGGTGTGTAATAATGTGTAATGAGCATTACGTATATGTAATAATGTGTAATGGGCATTATGGATATGTAATAATGTGTAATGGGCATTATGGATGTGTAATAATGTGTAATGGGCATTACGGTGTGTAATAATGTGTAATGAGCATTACGTATATGTAATAATGTGTAATGGGCATTATGGATATGTAATAATGTGTAATGGGCATTACGGTGTGTAATAATGTGTAATGAGCATTACGTATATGTAATAATGTGTAATGGGCATTATGGATATGTAATAATGTGTAATGGGCATTATGGATGTGTAATAATGCTGTTCTTGGCTCTACTGTATCTGATCAGCTGGTCTTATGCCCGATTCCTCTTTGTGCTGTTGGCATAGTCCGCGCTATTAACATGCCACAGGCACTTTTTCTCGTGATACAATTCAATGAAGCCAGACCAGAATTTGTGATTTTCCTCTGCTGACATATCTGTGGGAAAATATTATACACAATTTATCTACAAAGTATAAGTGTAATGTACACACCTGTGTCATACAACCTGTATAGTAACGCACAAACAGCAACTTAATTTATGCACCAAGCTGAAAATTAAAACAAATCTGCATTGCCATTACACATTATTACACACCGTTATGCCCATTACAAATTATTACACACTGTAATGCCAATTACACATTGTTCATTACACATTATTATACACCGTTATGCCTATTACACATTATGCTGCATACCGTAATACCCATTACACATTATTACACACATAATACCCATTACACATTATGCTGTACACAGTAATGCCCATTACACATTATTACACATCCATAATACCTATTACACATTTTTACAAACTGTAATGTCTATTATACATTATGCTGCACACCGTAATGCCCATTATACATTATTACACACCGTAATGCCCATTATACATTATTACACACTGTAGTGCCCATTATACATTATTACACACTGTAGTGCCCATTACTCATTATTACACACCGTAATGCCCATTACACATGTTGCACACCGTAATGCCCATTACACATTATTACACACCGTAATGCCCATTACACACTGTCATGTCCATTACACATTATTACAGACTGTAATGTTCATTACACATTATTATTAGATATGAGCGGGTTGGGTTCCCTGAGAACTGAACCCCCCAACCTTCACGCTCTGAGCCCAGATCCGAGTCCGACTCGGGACTTCCAGCCAGACTCGGAAACCAGAACAAGGCAAAACGTCATCATCCCGCGGGATTTGGATTCCATATAAACATCCACATGTCTCTGCCATTTTCACTCCAGACTTGGAGAGTGAGGGAGACAGACCTCTGTCTCTCTCTGTGGGTGGTGGCATTGGGTGGGGTTAGTGTGTGCTCTGTAGGGGTGCTGCTGCAGTCACTGTGGTGTACCTGTGCGGTGTTAGGGGTGCTGTCCTGTCACTGGTGTTTCATGTGCTGCAGCTGTACATGGGTGTTGCTGTCCTGGCTGTCACTGTGTTGTACAGGGTGCAGGGGCACTGTCCTCCTGTATGCTGGACAATATAGGGGTGCTGCTGTTCAAATAACATTACACTGGTCCTGTATGCTATAAAAATTCAGGGGTGCAGTTAAAAATTAAAAGCACACTGCTCCCACATGCTGTAAAATATAGGGGTGCTGCTGGCTATGTATGTTATAAAAATTCAGGGTTGCAGTCATTAAAAATTAAAAGCACACTGCTGTATGCTGTAAAATATTGGGGTGCTGCTGGCCCTGTATGTTGTAAAAATTCAGAGGTGCAGTTGTTAAAAATTAAAAGCACACTACTACTGTATGCTATAAAATATAGGGGTGTTCCTGTTCAAATAACATTACACTGGCCCTGTATGTTGTAAATTCAGGGGTGCAGTTGTTACAAATAAAAGCACACTGCTGTATGCTGTAAAATATAGGGGTGCTACTGTTTAAATAATATTACACTGGCCCTGTATGCTTAAAAATTCCCACCGACCGCTATTTCACAGCTCTTAGAGCCTCCACAAACCACCCCCTCCTGCAGCAGAACCCCCATTGAGCAAGAGGAACCGCATGGAGAAGTTTCTCTGTGCCTCCATGCCCCGCAATAAGAATAAAAAGAATGGGAGAGGGGAATCCAAGATGGTGCCCGCAGAGACACTGGGTGCAGCGGAGACTCCCACTCCCAGGGAAAAAGCTGGAAGTGCCTGTGCCTCCCCTCTGGGCTCAGAGAGGTCGCTGTAGATGTCAGGGAGTATGCTGCACCTTCACTCACTATGCATACCCTGCACATGGACACTACTCTCCCATCACCCACCACGCCAGTGACATATGGAGATATGGTAGCTGCAATACGGGCTGCTATAGCCCCCCTTTTGGCTGCACAGACAGCTGATATAGCCACGTGGATTGATTCTCTTACAAAGCGGATTCATAAGTCTGAATGCCAAGTTGGTGCTTTATTTGGTGATGTTTCTGATTTGCAAGTCTCTTATGCTAATCAAGCTAAAGCACAGCAGCAGATTTGGATGAAGATCGACGATCTTGAGAATCGATCACTTCGTAATAATCAGAGTCTGAGGCTGGTAGGCATACCAAAATCTCTTAAAGGCACAGAGTATATAAATTTCTTAAAAGTTACCTTACCTTCACTTCTGAATATTGCTGAATCCTGTACTGATATGGTGATAAAACGCACGCACAGGATTGGTCCAGAGCGAAAACCTGATTCTAGACCCCGAGTGGTCATATTTAAGACACTTAACTATCCACATAAAGATGCCATTTGGTCAGCCTCTCGACCTCATCGTGGCCTTATGTGGCAAGGCCAAAAGATAATGCTTTTCCAGGAATATTGCTGACTAGGGCTAGAAAGGAATTCTCATCGTTGTGTTCCCAATTAGTGGCAAAAGGACGGAAGTTTGCGTTGCTTTATCCTACGCGTCTACACTTGTATGACGGAAATTCACATGTTGACTTTACCACTGCACAGGATTCAGATGTATACTTTCAGCAAGCTGATAAAGAATTACGTCATGACAACGTACCCTCTGATGCGGGGGAAGACTGAGTTTTAATACATATTTGGGGTTGGGTTTGGCCTGATGTTCTTTCTAATGTTTTGGCATGTGTGGCCGGATGAGAGGCCTTTCGCACTGAGTATTGCTAGCTATGTTGCTGGTGATCCTGGGAATTCTGTATTGCGCTGTTTCAGGGGTTCCATTGGACCTTAATGGGCCCTCTGTTGCCCCTGCCAGGAGACATGCAGGTTCTATGTTTGTTATTTGTTTTTCTTTTCATGTTATTTTTTCTGACCTTTTTCTTTCCTTTTCCTACCCTCTCTCAATGATCCCTGGTGATCCGGTGGTGATTATTTTATGGATACGATATGCGTACATTTATTGTCAAGGTTTTTATATGTACTACTGCCTTATTACACTCTTACTCTGTTGCAATGACAGTTCTTACAATTGGTTCATGGAACATAGGGGGAGCGAATACTCCACAAAAACGTAGAAAAATATTATTATATCTCAACAAACAAAAAATTGATTTAATGTTTCTTCAGGAAACGCACTTACTTGAGCACGATGTTATTCGATTTAATATGCTGGGCTGGACGATACTCGGCTCAGCTTCATACACATCAAAGAAGAGAGGAGTGGCAACATTAATTAAGAGAAAGATCTCATATGAAGTGTTTACAACTAAAGCTGATCCTGAAGGTCCATATTGTGTCTGTGATGCAAAAGTAGCTGGTACTAGATATCTACTATGTGCTGTGTACGTTCCTAATGCATATTCTGTAAACTTCTTCCAATTACTTACAGCAGAACTACAATTGTTTGGCAATCAGCCTGATTTCGTCTGTGGTGATTTCAATCTGATTTCTTCATCCTCATTAGATAGACAGATTATGCCGAGTAGATGCCGACGCCTCCCGAGGTTAGGTATTTCTGCCTTCATGAGACGGATGCAGCTATTGGATGCATGGCGCTCCTTCCATCCGACTGAAAAGGTATTTTCCTGTCTTTCCGCAGCATATCATACCTTCTCCAGGATAGATTATATTGTGGCATCTACTTCTTTATTTCCCAAACTGAAACAGGTGGAGATGGAACCGATATGTCTATCAGATCATGCTTTATTAAGGGCTATATTGCCGTCGGGGATTGACAATGGTCCATATAGACAATGGAGATATCCCACTGGTTTATCATTTATGTCAGAGTTTCAGGATAATGCGGTGGGGGCATGGGAATATTATAAAATGCACAACTCTGACATGCTAGAGGACAACCCAGCAATTTATTGGCAGGCATCAAAAGCAGTTCTTAGGGGGTCTATAATATCTTATGCAGCAGCTAAGAGGAAGGCTCTGTCCCAGGAGTATATTGAGGCGCAGCAGAAATTAACGTCTACTTACCGTACCCATCATACCCATCAGACAGCTGCCACGAAACAAACGTATCTCATGGCAAAGACACATTTTGAAGCAATAGTTACTAAGTTGGAGGGGGTTTATTCTTTCAAAAAAGATGCCAGCCACTTTAAATTTGGTAATAAAACGGATAAGCTATTTTCAGAGGCCAAAATCCCCCCAGGGTGGTTCATCTTTTAAGATTGCCTGATGGTAAAAAGACTACCTCTAGTGCACAGATTGCGGAGGTCATGCAAGACTTTTATGGGAAACTTTATGCATGCACAGACAGCAGACCCTCTGTTGCAACTGTGCAGGAATTTTGGGAGGGATTGGATGTTCCCCAGTTACCAGATTTGGCGGTGATATCCCTAATCTCTCCGATTACGGAAGCGGAGGTCCATCAGGCAATTAGACTCTTAAAATTGGGAAAAGCCCCTTGCCCGGATGGCCTCACGGCTGAATATTACAAACTCCTTGATGAACGTATTACACCAGTACTCATGACATTGTTTAATGTTATATTGAGCTCCGGTCAGATGCCTTTACACTTTAACTCTGCCATAATCAAAGTGTTGCCAAGACCAGGTCAGGACCTCAGTAATCCGGGGTCGTATAGGCCCATTTCCCTACTTAATACCGACTATAAATTACTCACAAAAATTTTAGCCACTCGCCTGAAGCAGATTCTCCCGGGAATTATACACAGTGACCAAACTGGGTTCATAATGGGTAGAACTTCTATAACAAATATTAGACGAGTATTATCGGCAATTTACGACTTCTCCCAACCTGATGTTAAGGATGATAGAGCGATAGTGTTCTTGGATGCTGTGAAGGCTTTCGAAATGGTGCTGTGGGATCATCTCTATGACACCATATTGAAATTTGGATTCCCTGCTGAGTTTATAGGATATATATCCACATTATATACTGACCCTCGTACGCAGATATCATGCAATGGTTATCTATCACAACCGTTCAACTTTAAATGGGGTACTAGACAGGGTTACCCACTGTCCCCACTGCTTTTTGTGCTGGCGTTGGAACCTCTGACCCTTTCTTTGCGTCAATCCCCTATATTTCAAGGTATAGTGATAGGAGATATAGAGCTGCGTGTAGCTTTATCTGCTGACGATATGTTGCTTTTTCCCTTTGACCCCTCTCACTCGCTGCCAATTGTTTTTGACATAATTGATAGGTTTGGAATATTATCTGGCTATTGCAGCGGTCACTTTGTGTTATCCTGTAGCTGTGGTCAGTATATGTTATACCAGTGGTTTCTAAACTTTTTTGTATCACGGCGCCCTAGAATATCAGAATTTTTTTCACGGCACCCCTAGGCCAAAAATTTCTTATTGAGAAATTTAGAAAGAAATATTACATTAGGTAGATGGCGTCTTTATGTCATCCTTAGGGTCAGGTGTGTGGTGATGGACAAGATTTGCTTCTGTTTGGCCACATATTTTATGACTGGCAGCCACAAGCACTGGTTTTACCTATTATATTGACCATAAATAATTTGAATTGGTCCTGGACCACCAACCCAGGGCACCCCTGCAAGTGTCCATGAGGCACCCCAGGGAGCCACGGCACACAGTTTGGGAACCTCTGGGCTATAGGATAAATAAAGATAAGTCTGAGATAATGCCACTATCTGGGAATCTTTCCTTCCTATCCAGTATAAATGATCTTGGACCTATTAAGATAGTGCAGACTCATTTGAAATATTTTGGGATGCATATACCGATGACCTTGTCTTCTTTGTATAAAGTCAATTTCTCCCCGCTTATTGTGGCTGTTTCTAAATTACTTGAGGCCTGGCACTTGTTGCCCCGCTCACTATTTGGCAGGGTTGCAGTGATTAAGTCTGTCATATTTCCTAAGATCTCCTATTCTATGCAGCTGTTGCCGATTATGCTATGTAATGCAGATGTACGGCGGCTTGAATCTATGATTGGTAGATTTTTATGGAGGGCAGGGAAACCTAGAGTGGCGAGAACCAAAATGTGTGACAAACGGAAACAAGGGGGACTGGGTCTCCCAGATTTGAAGTTGTATTCCCAAGCCTTTTTCTTCCGCTATATTGTAGACTGGTTATATGAGCGGAGTCATTTTGTCCTGTATGAATTGGACTGCGCATTATTAGCGCCATACTCTCCAAATGCTTTGCTTCACACCCCTAGAACTCACCTACCTCCTCAATGCTTGATGAATCCGTTATTTTCTGACACAGAGTATGTTAGGTGATCAACAAAAAATTTGGCAGACACTCAGGTTATTCTAAAAATATTGCATTATGGGGAAACCCGATGTTTCTGCCTGGTATGACAGAGACTACACTTCTCAGACTTAGACACAGAGGCATACGCTCTACAGCGGATGTCTTTGATCCGAGGGGTAGGATGTATGACCACCTAGAATTGAAAGAGAAATATGGACTTGCAGCCAACATTTCTTTTGCATATTTCCAAATTAGGCATTATGTTCACTCATTGTCCCCGCCTTCTGTCACCAAATCTGTCCCAGATTCGTTATCGATAATTATTGATCTTCTTAAGTCTGTCCCATACAAAACAAAATACCTATATGAAGATCTCCTTAAAAAATCATCTCCTAAAATATGGAGTAGCTTGGAAAAATCATGGCAACAGGATCTTTCCATTAATGACTTTCATCACAGGTTTTATTCTTCTATGACATGACCATGAAACACTTAAAAAACATTTTTACCACACAAGAGCAGCTGCAATGGGGAGCCCCCAGGGTAGTCATGGTGCAACATCAGCGAGTGCAAAGCCAGGGCATCGAGGTCGGTAACCCACTCCCAGACATGCGCCAGCTGCGCCGCATAATAATAAAAGCGGAAGTTGGGGAGAGCTAAACCCCCCATGTCCCGTGACCTGGTCAAAATATCCAGTCGCAAACGTGCCCGCTTGCTAGCCCACACCAGGGAGGAAAGCAACCCATTTATTTGTTTAAAAATCTTCAGCGGGATATAAACGGGAGATTGTTGGAGAACATACAGAAGTTTGGGCTGGAAGACCATTTTTACCATATTTACCCTCCCTGTGACTGTTAAGGGTAATTTCCCCCATACCTTTACCCGACTACGGAGATACGTTATTTGTGGAGTGATATTTAGGGAGGAGAACTTTTGAGGATCATTAGACACCCAGATGCCCAAGTATTTGAATGAGTCCACCCATCGCAACGGAAGAGCCACCAGTGGGGAAGCAGGAACCTCCCCCCGGAGTGGGATAATAAAGGATTTCTCCCAATTAATCAGGAGCCCAGAGTATCGCCCGAACTCAACAATAATCCCCAAGATCCTAGGCATAGACTCAGCATAGCGATCCACGAATAGCAAAACATCATCGGCATACAGTGCCACCCTGTCCTCGCGGGCACCCACCCTGAAGCCAGCGATCCCCGCGTCCGCCCTCAAGAGGCACGCAAGGGGCTCAGAGCAGGGGACAGTGGGCAGCCCTGCCGCGTACCCCTAGATAAAGGAAAGGAATGAGATACGAAACCATTAACTGTCACTCTCGCCGAGGGAGTGGAATACATCAATTGAACATATTTAATGAAGTTTGGGCCTATACCGAATCTACGCACAACTTCCCACAAATAAGCCCATTCTACGGAATCAAAAGCCTTAGCGGCGTCCAACGAAATGACTATGGAGGAGGTGGGGTCCCTGCAGGGGAGTTGTAGATGAGTAAACAAACGTCGTAGGTTAATGGATGTCGACTTATTGGGCATAAATCCCGTCTGGTCCGGATGTATAATGTGAGATATGACTGTAATTAATCTACCAGCCAGACCCTTAGCTAATATTTTAATATCAGTGGGTAAGAGGGATATAGGGCGATAGGACTCAACTCTCCTAATATCCTTATCTGGCTTAGGGAGAACCACAATCAATGCTTCTGCCATAGATGGAGGGAGAGACTCCTGTGTAAAAATTTGGGCGTACAACTCTAGAAGGCGAGGGACAAAAAAATCCAGATGATGCCCATAGATCTCTGAAGGTATGCCATCCATGCCGGATGCTTTACCACTGTTATGATTCCTGTACTCCAGACCGGAGAAGATCTTATGACAGGGATCTGAGTACAGGAACAATATACTGGTTGTGGGAGCTGGAGAGCCTAGTAACCCCTGGCGCCCTAACTCCGTTGTCTCGCCCGTGTTATCAGAAATCCCCTGCGAGACTATGGTTGCTTGAGCCCATGGCAGCCGCGTTCGAAGGGCGGATTATGTCTGCCCAACCCCGATGCCCCCGCATGTCTTAATGGGAGACAAGGGGAAGTCCGAGACAGGGTGATAACAAGGGGCCCTCTGACTAAACAACCAGGCCAGGGGTTACAAGCTAACTAACAAATTCAAAAGGTATGTGCGGACAAGCCGCCAGGGAAAAGGACAACCAAAGATCCACTGATCCGACACTCCTATCCAGCACCGCCGGACACCAGAGTGGATCTTGTGGAAGCGGAATCCTCCGCAAAAGCTCCAGAACACAATAAAGCAAAATAATAAACAGTAGCGGACAAGCCGCAACACACGGCTGCGCCGCGACTCACGAACGCCACCAGATGTTAAGGTGCTCGGTCAGACTCCAGGAACAGATGGTAACTTCCGAGTACAGGATCACTGAGAACAGGAACAATCGAATAGACCGGGACTGGGAACTCTCTCTGCAGCAGACACAGGCAAACAGGAAGCTATCACCGGCGTCTGTGAGAAGTCCTGGGAGTGCTTATATTTGAGAGCCCTCCAATCCTGATCCAGACAGGGTAATTACATAATAATGCCGTGCAGCTGCATGCTGCACGGCCAGAACACACAAGCACTGATTTAATTAAGACCCAGCAACAGGGAACGCGGTCTGACCGTGGCGTCCCTGTTGCTAGGGTCTGAGCGGCTCCGTGCGCCCGGCGTCTAGGCGTTGCCAGGGAGCCGGCGGCTGAACGCGCCCGGCGTCCCTGGTTGCTAGGCGCCGGGCCGCACGGCCGAGCGGACCCCGGCGCCTAACAACAGTACCCCCCCCTTGAGGAGGGGTCAAGGAACCCCTAAATCAGGGTTTCTGAGGAAATTCTTGGAAAAATGCCCTTTTGGGCCTTGGGGCATGAAGGTCCTCATCTAGGACCCACGACCTTTCCTCAGGACCATAACCTCTCCAATGCACCAAAAAATAAAGCCGACCCCGGGACAACTTGGAATCGAGAACCTTCTCAACCAAGAACTCCTGCTGACCCTGTACATTAACTGGTGATCTCCCCTGAGATTTTTTACGAGGAAATCTGCTAGAAGAAACATATGGTTTGAGCAAAGAGCAATGGAAGGTATTTCCGATCCGTAAAGTTTTTGGTAACTGTAACCGGAAAGCAACTGGATTGACTTTTTTGATAATGAGAAATGGTCCAATAAATCTAGGACCCAATCTGGCTGAGGTTTGTTGAAGTTTGATATTGCGAGTCGACAACCACACCCTGTCTCCTACTTTAAAAGTGCACGGCCGCCGGAGCCTGTCAGAAATTTTTTTTTCCCTGAAAGCTGCTTTTCTGAGAGCCAGGTGCACTTTTTTCCAAATAAGTTTAAGATGAGAGGTCAGGGCCAGAGAGGAGACAGAGGAATGTTGAAAAAATGAATTAGCTCTGGGGTGGAAACCAAAAACTGCAAAAAATGGGGACACATTGGTGGAGGAATGACAGGCATTATTATAAGCAAACTCCGCCAATGGAAGAAACTCAGACCAGTCATTTTGGAGTTTGGCCGAGTACAAACGCAAATATTGTTTTAGGGATTGGTTCACTCGCTCAGTCTGTCCATTGGATTGTGGATGATAACCGGAGGTTAATGATAATTTCATCTTTAACGAAGCACAAAAAGACTTCCAAAATTGTGCAATGAATTGTGGACCCCTGTCAGAAACAATATCAGTGGGTAACCCATGGAGTCTGAAAACATGACGGAGGAACAAGACTGCCAATCCCTGGGCAGATGGCAATCGGGGAAGAGCAATAAAATGGGCCATCTTACTAAAACGGTCCACTACCACCCATATGACTCGGCATCCAGCTGACAGAGGGAGATCCACCACAAAATCCATGGAGATATGCGACCATGGCCTAAGAGGAACATTCAAGGGCATAAGTTGACCAATAGGCAAAGAACGGGGAACTTTATGCTGTGCACAGACCTGACACGAAAAAACAAACTCTTTAATGTCTTTAGAAAGACCAGGCCACCACACTGAGCGGGATACCAATTCCAAAGTTTTAGCGACTCCCAGATGCCCTGCAACTTTGCTATCATGAAATTCCTCCAAAACAGTTGCTCTCAAAAACTCAGGAACAAAAAGACGACCAGCAGGAGTATTTCCCGGAGCTTGATGTTGAAGCAGCTTCAATTGGGAAAAAACATCCTGTGTGAGACCTGCCTGAATGACTGAAGGCGGAAGTATGGGAGTAACAGGACTGTTGTCTTGAACGGGAAGAAAACTGCGTGAGAGGGCATCTGCCTTGGTATTCTTGGAACCAGGTCTGAAGGTGATAATGAATTTGAAACGAGTAAAAAATAAAGCCCAACGAGCCTGTCGGGCATTCAGTCGCTTAGCTGATTCAATGTATTGAAGATTTTTGTGATCAGTCAAAACTGAAATGGTATGGGTCGCTCCTTCAAGCCAATGTCTCCACTCCTCAAAAGCCCATTTAATAGCCAGCAACTCCCGGTTACCAACATCGTAGTTGGATTCTGCAGATGAGAATTTCCTGGACATAAAGGCACAAGGATGTAACTCAAGGGAATCTGGATCCTTCTGAGAAAGGATAGCCCCTACTCCAACCTCCGAGGCATCAACCTCAACAATGAAAGGCAATTCTGGGTTGGGATGTCTAAGGACAGGGGCTGAGACAAAGGCTTGTTTCAAGGCCTGAAAAGATACTTTAGCTTCACATGACCAATTGGTAGGATCTGCTCCCTTCTTAGTAAGTGCCACAATGGGAGCAACTAGGTCAGAGAAAGAGTGAATAAACCTTCTATAGTAGTTTGCAAACCCTAAAAAGCGCTGAATTGCTTTTAAGTTGGTGGGTTGCGCCCAACTAAGGATGGCTTGGAGCTTCTTTGGTTCCATTCGGAATCCCCGAGGGGAAATAATGTACCCTAAAAAGGATACCTCCGTGACATGAAATTCACACTTCTCCAGCTTGGCATATAAGTGATTTTCACGTAATTTCTTTAGCACCTGATGCACCTGGGTAACATGTTGTTCTACAGAGTCAGAATATATCAAAATGTCGTCTAAATAGACCACGACGAATCTTCCCAGAAACTCACGGAGCACATCATTAATGAGATCCTGAAAAACTGCCGGAGCGTTAGATAGGCCGAATGGCATGACCAGATACTCATAGTGGCCTGACTGAGTACTGAATGCCGTTTTCCACTCATCCCCTGACCTGATTCTAATGAGGTTATATGCTCCTCTCAGGTCAATCTTAGAAAAAATAACAGCCGAACGTAGCTGATCAAAGAGGACAGAGATCAGCGGCAGGGGGTAAGTATTCTTTACTGAGATCTTACTCAACGCTCTAAAGTCAATGCAGGGTCTGAGGGAACCATCCTTCTTCTCTACGAAGAAAAAACCTGCACTTAAAGGGGATTTAGATGGTCTGATAAACCCTTTCTCAAGACTTTCTTTCACATACTCATTCATGGCCACAGTTTCAGGACCAGACAATGCATATAACCTTCCTTTAGGCAACGTGGCACCAGGAATTAACTCAATGGTACAATCATAAGGCCTATGGGGAGGCAAAATATCCGCATTGCCCTTGGAAAACACATCCAAAAAATCCTGGTATTCTCCAGGAATATGTGCGGACCCGGCAGCAGCTACTCGGATAGGAAGCGTAATACATTCTTTATCACAGATGGTACCCCATTGTAGGATCTCCCCAGACTGCCAATCTATGATGGGATTATGAAAGGCCAGCCAAGGGTGACCTAGAACCACAGGAACTGCTGGACAATGGGTAAGAAAGAACTCAATCTTTTCAGAATGCAGAGCTCCCACCGAGAGCAAAACAGGAGGTGTACATAGAGAAATAACCCCATTGGATAAGGGACTCCCATCTAAACCATGCATGGTGATACACCTACCTAAGGTTAGCTGAGGAATACCTAAGGCCTTGGCCCATGTTAAGTCCATAAAGTTTCCTGCAGCTCCACTGTCCACAAAAGCAGAGACCGAGGAACAGAGGCTGTCATAAGAAACTTTAGCAGGAACCAACAGTGAATTATTTGAGGAGATGAGCTGTAGACCAAAGTGAACCCCCTCACTATTCACTTGGTCAGGAAGTTTCCCGACTTGTTTGGACAACTACGGGCAAAATGTCCCTTACCTCCGCAGTATAAACACAGACCAGAATTTTGCCTCCTGGTTCTTTCTTCCGGAGACAATTTGGAGAGACCAATCTGCATAGGCTCCTCCATGTCTACAGGAACGGAAAGAACACAGGGAAAAGAAACTACAGATGCCCCTTTTTCAGCCCTCCGCTCTCTGAGCCGACGATCTATTTTAATAGAGAGCTCCATGAGTTTATCAAGGGTCTCAGGAGCGGGATACTGAAGGAGACTGTCTTTTATAGATTCATATAAGCCGAGGCGAAACTGACTGCGCAGGGCAGGGTCATTCCAGCCACAGTCGTTCGACCAACGGCGAAACTCCGTACAATAATTCTCTGCAGGATTCCTACCCTGTCTAAGAGCACGCAACTGACTTTCTGCGGACGCCTCTCTATCAGGGTCGTCATACAATAGCCCTAAAGATTTTAAAAAGGCGTCTACAGACGATAAGGCCGGATCGTCTGTCTTTAAACCAAAAGCCCAGGTCTGAGGATCCCCCTGAAGCAGAGAAATTATAATTCCAACCCGCTGAGCCTCCGTACCTGAGGAGACTGGTCTTAACCGAAAATAAAGTTTACAAGACTCTTTAAAATTGAAAAACTGTTTTCTATCCCCAGAAAAACGGTCAGGCAGATGCATTTTTGGTTCAGGGATGACCCTCGGGGAAGTCCGTAACAGATCTTCCTGTGAGCTCACCCGGAGGGACAGATCCTGAACCATCTGAGTAAGTTCTTGAATCTGACTAACTAGAAACTGGCCAGGATTTGGCCCAACACCGGTGGGATTCATGAGGCCGACAAAATTCTCCCAACTGAATAAGTGAAAAAATTAACTCTTGTTAAAAAAATTTCATTTGTCTGGCCGGTGATAATGTTATGATTCCTGTACTCCAGACCGGAGAAGATCTTATGACAGGGATCTGAGTACAGGAACAATATACTGGTTGTGGGAGCTGGAGAGCCTAGTAACCCCTGGCGCCCTAACTCCGTTGTCTCGCCCGTGTTATCAGAAATCCCCTGCGAGACTATGGTTGCTTGAGCCCATGGCAGCCGCGTTCGAAGGGCGGATTATGTCTGCCCAACCCCGATGCCCCCGCAGGTCTTAATGGGAGACAAGGGGAAGTCCGAGACAGGGTGATAACAAGGGGCCCTCTGACTAAACAACCAGGCCAGGGGTTACAAGCTAACTAACAAATTCAAAAGGTATGTGCGGACAAGCCGCCAGGGAAAAGGACAACCAAAGATCCACTGATCCGACACTCCTATCCAGCACCGCCGGACACCAGAGTGGATCTTGTGGAAGCGGAATCCTCCGCAAAAGCTCCAGAACACTATAAAGCAAAATAATAAACAGTAGCGGACAAGCCGCAACACACGGCTGCGCCGCGACTCACGAACGCCACCAGATGTTAAGGTGCTCGGTCAGACTCCAGGAACAGATGGTAACTTCCGAGTACAGGATCACTGAGAACAGGAACAATCGAATAGACCGGGACTGGGAACTCTCTCTGCAGCAGACACAGGCAAACAGGAAGCTATCACCGGCGTCTGTGAGAAGTCCTGGGAGTGCTTATATTTGAGAGCCCTCCAATCCTGATCCAGACAGGGTAATTACATAATGATGCCGTGCAGCTGCATGCTGCACGGCCAGAACACACAAGCACTGATTTAATTAAGACCCAGCAACAGGGAACGCGGTCTGACCGTGGCGTCCCTGTTGCTAGGGTCTGAGCGGCTCCGTGCGCCCGGCGTCTAGGCGTTGCCAGGGAGCCGGCGGCTGAACGCGCCCGGCGTCCCTGGTTGCTAGGCGCCGGGCCGCACGGCCGAGCGGACCCCGGCGCCTAACAACCACTAGGGGAGGCCTTAATAGCAGCCATAATCTCATCAGATGAAATAGGCGCTTCCAGCAGATCACAGGCCTCGCTGGATAGTGTGGGGAGGGAAACAGCATCCAAATAATCAGTGAGATGCAACTGTGTGCACTCCAGTTTAGATTCATACAAACGACTATAGTAGGACACAAATTCAACCGCCATTTGTGGGGTCTGAGCTAGGGAAATTCCATCAGAATTTAAAATCTCAACCACTACACTATTAGGTCTATCACCCCGGGCCAGGGAGGCCAAATACGCCCCCGGTTTATCACCCGTAGCATAAAATGTATGAGAGGAGAAAAGGAGTCTATGCTGAGTCTTCTCCATTAGATAATCCTTCCATTCTTTCTGAGCCGATAACCAGGCTAACTTAGAACTATTTAAGGAATCCTGCAAGTATTGCAGTTCCGCGGAGATGCTCCGGGCCTCCAATACCAACTCCCGCTGCTTATAAAAGGACTTCAGGTTAGCTACCCGTTTAATCAAGCTCCCTCACAAAAAGGCCTTAAACGTGTCCCATAGAATAGAGATAGCAGTTCCGGCACTATTTAACTCAAAGAATTCCCGCCATGCGGCCACCAAGTCAGAGCCGTCCCCCATATGGACGAGCCAGAATGGGTTAAATTTTCATACAGCCTGGCACTTAGAACAATTAAAATCTAAAGTAAGGATCAAAGGGGAGTGATCTGATATTCCCCTAGTTTCATATCTAATATCGCTCACCCGGGGGACCATGTCGCTCGAGAGGAGGGCCAGGTCAATCCTGGAGAACGAAGAATAGGAGTGAGAGAAACAGGAGTATTGTCTAAGAGACGGGTGTCTCAATCTCCAAGGATCGACCAGGCCCAACCCCGACACCACATTAGCAAAAGAGGTATTCCCAGGGCTTGCAGTCGACGGGGACCTAGACAGCCTGTCCATTGCCGCATCAAGCACATTATTAAAATCCCCGAGGCAAATAACCGATATCCTGGGGGAAGAGGCCATGAACCCGGCAGCCCTCTTAAGAACATCAGGGGAATAGGGAGGGGGCACATAGACTGCCAAAAGGAGGACTGGGACATAAAATAATCTACATTTCAGAAACACATATCTCCCCCACGGATCTGTCTGCACAGATTCCAGCATGAAGGGGACGGTCCGCTTAATAAGGACTGAAACTCCACGAGAGGCAGAAGTATACGTGGAATGGTACGCCCATCCCACCCATGGCCTTTTTAGCGAAAGAATCTTATTCCCCACCAAGTGTGTTTCCATAAGGCAGACCACATCAGCGGCACAGGTTTTAATCTGTCGGAGTACCAGAGACCTCTTAACTTTGTCACTGAGATAGTACAACAATGAACCATATCCACTCGCACCATACATCTCCACACACAGTAAAACCATAACCCAGAACCCTCCCCCGCCCCCACCCTGTATACCACCCCCAACTTGCAGCATACTTGGATCCCAAAACTAAACGCAAGTACCCAAATTCAAATATACAACCTTCGTTGCACCATTAAGTGGTGCAAGTATACCCTGATCGGGGCCAAGAATATAATGACTCTTGGGAGAACAAAGATAGCCTCCAGCCACCAACCACCAACCCCCCCCCCCCCCGAACAGTATAGGAGGGGAAATCATAGACATCCACCCCCTGGGTCCGTGCATACCCGAAACAAAACAAGCATACACCTATAGTAAAAAGCTAAACATATCGAACCGCAACCCCCCCCCCCCCCCATCCCCCAGAGGCATCAGGGGATAACATAAACTCTGGGGCCTACCCGAAGCATCAAAGTAGGCAGACAAGCAGTCATTTGACCTGCTGTACCTGCGAGAGCAGAGTAGGGTAACTAGGATACTGGGATATAAAGGACAATAACCCCATTCCAACACTCCCGCAGCCTATTGCCGCACATTAATTAACACGCATGTACAGCGTACATAGATAATAACAAGAGGAGAGCACAAGGAGAGAAAAAAAGCCATGACTAAAGCAAACAGGGTAGAGTTAGCAACAGGGTTAGGCTGGAGACTCAGGGATCCGCCAGGGCACGCCTCACCGGGAATCGTCTATCCAGCCACGCCGTGGCCTCACGGGGAGTCGTGAAAAACGTTGTTTCTCCATCAGCCACCACTCGCAACTTAGATGGGAAGAGCATGGCATACGGCAGGTCAAGTTCACGGAGCCTCCTCTTAACAGACAGGAATTGAGCCCTATCCTTTTGTACATCCACGGCAAAGTCAGGGAAAACCGATATGGGCGATCCATTCCACTTCAAAGGGCCCTTAGGGCGAGCCAGCCGTAGGACTGTGTCGCGGTCTCGGAAATGGAGGAACTTAGCAATAAAGGTGCGGGGTGGAGCCCCCGGAGGCAGCGGGCGCATCGGAACTCTATGGGCCCGTTCTACGGTAAAGTAAGGTGAGAATTCCTCAGTTCCAAAAGCATCACGAAGCCATTTTACAAGAAATTCTTCAGGAGATGAACCCTCCTCCTTTTCCGGCAGGCCGACAAAACGGACGTTATTACGCCGCAAGCGCCCCTCCATATCCGTCAGTGTTTTGCGCACCTCGGTCATTTGAGATTCCAAAGCATCAGTGCGGCGACCCAGCGGGCCGACAGAGTCTTCAACATTGGATATACGGGTCTCAGCCTCGCCCACTCGTTCTCTCACTCGTTGAAGGTCCTGATGGATAATGGAGAGATCAGACTGCACTTGCCCAATCTTGTCCGCCAGACGCGCCTCGCTGGCAGTCACCGCATCTAATACTCTCTGTAGAGTAGCATCCGGATGGTCTGAGGAAGCGGAACTATACGCAGGAGATGGTGGTGCAGATTCAGATCCAGCATTCTCACCCCCCCCCGCCGCTGATTGGCAGGATTCCGGACAAACTTATCCATTGCGCCCGCCGCCGCATTACTTTGGCGGCTGCACACCATTTTAGACAACACGGTGTCGATCTGCCTAACCGAGCAGATATATCAAAGCAAATATAAGCAAGCAAGAGGGGGGCGCCCGCGCCGACACCCTATAGCAAGGGCAGCGGGCTCAGGGCAGGATATAAATATGTATAGCCAAACAGCAGGGCTAAGGCCTCCGGAAGTAATGTATGTCTGCCTGATGGAGCAGGGAGTCAGGTAATCCCCCCTATTCACAGCCGTGTATTTAAAGCTGAACAGTCCCCCGTACTGACCTCTAGGCAGGGTGAGATCAGGATCGGCCAGCCAGATACGTGCAGCGGAGAGAGAGGGGGGAAGGGCACACTCGACCCAGTAAATTTGCAGCCAGCTCAGATAGGTCCCCGCATATTATAGTGTCCCTGAAGGCTGCAGTGGGCAGAGAGAAGTCGCGGGAGCCGCACTTCCGGTCCCGCGGGCCCGCGGCGGCGGAGGATGACAGCCCGGGTGGCTTTAACTATAAGCTGCGTCCCCCAGCAGGCTCATATGGCGGCAGTCGAGCTCTCCTCACCTCCCTCCACAGGAGTGCGGGCGGCGGTAAAAAGCCGGGGCCGAACTTCCGGTCCCCCGGGCGGCACGGATCCTCGGCGGTGCAGGGTGTTTCAAGCGCCGCAGATCCCCCTCAGGTTTTCAGCAGTCACTCCGGGTGGCAGATGGGTGTCTCTCACTTCTCCCCACAGAGACACGGGCAGCGGCGGAGAGCCGAACTTCCGGTCTGAGGTGAGCGCGAGGCAGCAGCTCCAGCGCCGAGCAGGGCCCGCCGGACAGACAGACAGGGCTGCAGGAGCTACGGGAACACTGACATCCAGCCCAAATTCACTCCACAGGGGCAGGGGGCATTCATGCAGCGCTGTCCTCAATTTCAGACCCAGGGAGGGAGTCCAGGATATTGATTCAGGATATTTAGGCTGGAGAGCTGCACTGTGCAAGTGCTACTCCATGCTCGTCCAGGCCACGCCTAAAAAACATTTTAAGATGGTGCACAGAGCCTATGCCTCTCAAGCTATTTACTATAATTTCCACCCTCTGATGTTCATTGTCTGAAATGTAAGGGATCCACTACTGATTATACACATCAGATTTGGGGATATGGCGTCATAAAGACATTTTGGAATAAAGTCTTAAGTTTTATAAATAGTACTTTTGGACTTCATTTATCTTTATTGCCATTGCATTTACTTTTTGCTAATTATACTGAATGGGTTGCTGAGGGCATGTCAAAGACAATGGGGCCTGTAATGGTCAATATAGTTACTATTGAGAAGAAAATAATTCTGTCATATTGGATCACAAAGGCTTCTCCTTTTGTAGCAGAACTTAAGACGTTGCTCTTGAAAACTAGATATATGGATAGACAAACAGCTTAACCTGACCTAGAAAAAGGGGCTATTTCATTTTACAGAAAATGGGGTCCATATATTGACACCCTAGATGAAGCTACCCAAACACGGATGTTTAAACTATTTGACAAAACAAATTAGTGGACGTATCGGTGTATAGAGGGTCTGATACTTAATGTCTCTGGACACTGAATGGGTCGGATATGTGAGGATTCTTCTTTATATAGTTAACCTGAGTTGTTCTACTTATGGTGCTAAGTATTATTTCACCTCTACTAGGTAGACTATATTGTTTATTCACCACCGGATCAGATGATTATTGTATGCACTTAATCACCTCCCTCTTTTCTTCCTTCTCTTCATATTCTTGTTAATTACTTTTGTATTTGTATGGTTACTGTTCTTGTATGTTTCTATTAGAAAATAACCAGTGATATGAGACAAATATGGATTTTATTAGATAATGTACTTTTGTTACACGGGGATCAATATACCTACTGGGATACACGAATATAATGTATGAGAAGCAGCGCTTTATGGTATGCTACGTTGATGTATTCATAATTCCACTTTTGCCTCTTTCACGAGATGCTGTATTGTTTCCCTATGTACATTTTGTGATAACTGTCTCAGTGTCTTCTCTGGAGAAAAAAATATATATATTTGAAAAAAAAAAACTATCAAAAAAAAAAAAGCTATGAATAATTGTATAGTGGTATGGTATAAATAATGTAAAGTCAGTGTTCTAAAGACACAGGCTCATTGATGAATTCTGTCTTGGTCCACGCTCCTCTGCACAGAATATTGGGAGTGGTTCCCTCTTTGATAATAAATTCTATATGCTGAATATCATCAAAACGGAGAACTCTCAATTATTATTATTATCATTCAGTTTTAACACCAGACTTCTTGTATTGGGACTGTTTCCATCTCCTTTTCCTTTTGTTTTCCCTTGAGACGGAAAGGGCTGAAAAGCTGAAACTTTAGGCTTGAATTTGTATGTGGAAGGAAACTGCACTTTTTTGGAGTCTGCTTCTGACTCCAAGATACTGATTAATTCTTTACCAAAAAGAATATCTCCAGTAAAAGGTAAAGACTCCAAAACCCTTTTGGATTCTGAATCAGGTTTCCCTGTACGTAGCCAAACTGCTCTGTGAGTGGCTACTGCTGAAGCTGATGCCTGAGAGGCAATATTACCCATATTCAAGGCTGCTTCTTCCAAGAACATTGCAGCCTGTTTGATATGTGCTTGTTATGCACACCAGTGCCTGCAGGAAAGTACTGGTGTCAGAACTGTTATGCACTCCAGTGTCTGCAGGAATGTACTGGTGTTTGAACTGTTATGCAAAACAGATGGACTCACAGACAAACTGGGGGATATGACATAACGTACACAGAAGGTGATAGGGTAACAAAATACACACAAAGTGAACAGAGAAGCCCAGAGGCTAAGGAACTGGGTATCTCCCTTGTATTAGAACTGCTCAGATGGAAAAGCAAGATGTTGTGTTTTAATACGTAGAGAACCCGAAATGCTGTTGCTAAGGGCAACAGCAAAACCCTAAAGGGTTACCAACGGGTGTGGCAGTAAACTCCTTGGTCAGAGATGGAATGATAGACACAAGGAGAATCTCCACAATCCTATTTCTCACTTGCAGTGCACAGGTTTTAGCTTACTGCCACTAAACTGACCCCTGACACCTAGCACAGTGAGACAGGATTAGACAGGCAAGTCTTAGAATACAGCCGCAAACTTGCTAAGTTCACAGAGTAGTAACAGAACCCCAGCAAGCTAAACGACTGACTCCAGTCTTACTGCTAGGTCTGGATTGGCAGAGTGTAATACCAAATCCCCAGGCCTATTTGCAGTAAGCAACAAACAAATACAAAGCTACACAGTACTGGCTAACTTTCCTAAACTGACTAACCAACAAAGATTCAGCAGCATCTGCTTACCCTGAAAAGAGGCCTTATAAAGCAGGTGCTGTCCACGCCCCACTCAGACCTCACAGACTGTGAGCACAAAAACCAGCACCGGATCCCCTGCCGTGCACAGAGCCTATAACCACTGCACAGCAAAAGACCCGAACCGGAGTATCAGCTGCGCTCAGGTTACACCACTAGCACTTGTCTCCCGGTTACCATGACGACGTGGCAGCACAGGGCAGGAGACCCTAACAGTGCTACATGAGAGTTTTGCTCTCTAGTTACAATTGAAAGATCCCCTTCCAATGCATCAGCACAGGCAGCCACTGCTTTTGCCAGCCAGGCTGAAGCCATAACTGGTCTTACGATTGCCCCAGACTGGGAAAAAAATGTTTTGTTTTAAAACCATCAACTCTCCTATCCATGACATTTAATGATGTTGAAGGCAGAGGCAATGTCGATATTCCCACTAATCGAATGACATGCATATCTACTTTGGGACCATCTCCCTGTTTAAACTGTCCTCAGCCAGAAGAGGATAATTGGAATTCCATTTCCTTGGAATTCTAAATTTCTTAATGGGAGTAGCCTAAGCCTCTTCCATAATTTCCTTCAGCTGTTCTGACCCAGGAAACTCAGTCCTGACTGTTTTGGGACATTTAAACACAGGTGACTTGTATTTTAACACAGGCACTGCTGATTATTCTAAGGATATAATGGCTTTCATCGCATTAATTAACTCAGATATGTCCACTGAGCTGAGACCTCCTTCCTCATCTTCATATGCAGAACCAGAGTGTAATGAGTCTTCATTCTCCAATGAATCCTCATCTGAAGCATGTGTAGACTGTGAAGATGTTGTTTCATATCTATGTGATTTACTTACCACTGTCCTTTCGGTCTGTTTTTGTTGAGAGGCTGCTGCTTCCTGGGGTTTATGTGATAAACTCCAGGGGGAATGCTGCATGTAAGGGTTAATAGTGTAACCTATCCCTGGTAAAGAAGTTGGAATTATCCAGTCAGCTATACTGGATAATGTCTGTACAAAGGTAGCCCATAGGGGTTCAACTTGCACCTGTGTCCTCCTTGGATTTTTCAAGAGACTTTGGTGAGAGCTAAAACAATTTTTCTGAACCAGATCCTGAGAGGTTAACCCAGCTTTGACAAACATGATGAGTATTGGTGCTGCTGTGAGTGTATTTTCCTCACCCTTGCTGCTCTTAGACATGATAAATAATCAGACACTTGCACAGTGTACTACACAATTTGAGACGGTAATCACTTTAAATTTTGTTAAAGTGACATAAAATCCGAACCTACCCTGCTTTGTACCAGCATTGAAGATCGGAATAGACAGAAAAAACTGACAGAATTATAGTAAATTCAGCAGTCACAGGTTATACATTAGTACAGTAAGCAATATGAGCACATAATCAACTACAGATACATTTCAAGTATGTAGGAGAACCCTATTACTGAGATAAAGCATCGAGTGACTGGAACCGGAAGTGACATTGGGTGCGCACACACGAGGGCGCACACAAGGACGGAGCAGCAAGGTGCTAGAGCCACAAGCCGGGGGAGCCAGAAGCCGGCAACAAGGGGGAAGCCAGCAGCCAGGAAGAGCCAGCAGCCAGGAGGAAGCAGTGGCCGGAGGGAGCCAGCAGCCGGTGGGGAAGGGAGCCTGCAGCCGGGGAGAACAACTTCTGTGCAGATCAGTGGAGCAGATAAGTATTAACTTTCCCTATTAACTTTTCCCACTGTGTTGTATAACCGATTGTCTTCCTTTGTCCATTACTGCATTTTATTGTTGAGTGCCCATCTTTGTACTAAATTTATCCTTATCCTATACATTTATTTATATTTTTATTTATTGTCCCTTATTCCTTTATTTTAGTTATTGTTCCTAATATATTCCTTATATATTGATTGTCCTCCTCTTTTTGATTTTCTGAAGGTAACAGGGAGTTAGCACTAATTAAAAAATGGGGGTGGCCAAGATTAGTAATCTCACTCAATGCATGTCGTGCATGACGTATGAGCACCTGACACAACAGTCCGAGTGCGGGTACATCTGTGCGAGATGTGAGCGTACGGCCGCCCTGGAAGCCCAGGTAACTGATCTAGACCTTTCCACAACTAAGGAGCATTCACAATCTTGAGCAAAGTTTAGGTAGAACCGTGGGGGAGTTGCAGGGGGGATCACTGGTAGATGAGGAAGATCAGGTAGACAGCTGGGTCACAGTTAGAAGGAAGAAGAAGAGGGGGAGGGGAAGACAGGACATCTCCAATCTGCCAAACCCCAATAAATTCGCCTGATTGGACAGAGATTCTGAGGATAGCAGTGAGGATATGACGGAACCGGAGGAGACCGTTCCCTCTAGCAACCAGAGGAGCATTCCCACCGATGCAGATGGTGAGGTACCTAGTCAGATTGTGGTTATAGGGGATTCTATTATCAGGAAGACAGGGCAATCTACTACCGGGACCGTGATCGCCGTACAGTCTGTTGTCTTCCAGGTGCTCAGGTACGGCACATCGCGGAGAGGGTGTCAGGAATCGACTCACCGCTGTTATGTCGGTCCGCCGGAGCGGACTCCGTCTGGGGTCACTGCACGTTGCTGTCACCTGTCGCCCTGCTCGTGGATGCACCCTCAGGCCTGGAAGCGCCCCTGGAGTCAACGGGCGTGTGAGCGCGCCGCGTTCCTGCCGGGCCGCGGCATGGGCGCCGCCATGACAGTATTCCCCAGTGTAAGTGCGGCGGCCAATCCGGAGCTTGGCCGCACCCCCTTGTCTCACTCCAGCCAATGCCTGCCGGTCAGGGGGTATATCAGGAGCTGCTGGGTGAGTCAGAGGTGGTCCTGAACTTTGTGTCACTCCTACGACTCGTGTGTTTGGACCTGTTATCCTGTTCCTCCGTGTTCCTGGATATTCTCCTGATCCTCCGTCTTCCTGGACATTCTCCTGTTCCTCCGTGTTCCGGGATATTCTCCTGTACCTGTTACCCCATGGAACTACAAGCACCAGCATCACAGCAATACCTTCTGGCTTCACACCTTCCACACCTGCAGTGTGCTCCAGCCATCAGCAGTGGAGACTCCCTATCCAGGTGCATTCTAACACTCTCACCTGTGATTCAGCCTGCAAGCTGATTGTGCTTTCCAACAGCACAGTGAACATTACCATCCAGTCTCCTGCATTTCTACCAGGTTTGCTACCATCATTCCACCTCTGCTGGCTAACGTTTTAATTACTCTGGTTCCATTCCTGCATTACAAACTCTGCCATAGACTTTCAGTTTCAAACCATACTATTCCATTGCCATTACCATTGCCGTTACCATTGTCATTTCCATTGTATTCGTTTGTTTACTTTCTGCTGCATTATTATCTGGACTTTTCTGTTATTAATAAATCTACATTGTGCTCATGCGCAGAAACCCAGTACTGCCTCCTCACTTCATTCCACCTACCTCCACTGACCCACTAGCGCCCCCTCCGGGGACACAAACAAAACCGTCTCTGACAGTAAGTTCAGGACCGATGGACTCGGACGGTGGTCAGAGTGTGGGGTCAGGGGCCTTAAAAAATCTGGTCTCCCGTTTGGATGGACAAGAGGTTGTGCAGCAGCAGATATTCCAGTTTCTGCAAGGGATGTCCTCCCGGATTGATACGTTACAACAATCTCTGCTAAGTGCGCCTGCACCTCCAGTTCCTGTTACCCCTGCACATGCCAGTGTTGGGGGTTCTTCTTCTTCTCCGGCTGCATCTGCTCCTGTATCTCGTTTGCACTTGCCTGTGCCTAGCAGGTATGATGGCAGTCCGAAGTTATGCCGTGGGTTCCTCAACCAGTGTGAAGTCCAGTTTGAACTTTTACCTCACAATTTTCCCACGCAAAGATCCAAGGTTGCTTATATCATTTCACTGCTCTCTGGATCAGCCCTGAGCTGGGTGTCTCCTCTGTGGGAACGTGCCGACCCGTTGATGAACAACTATGCCGAGTTTGTTTCCATCTTCAGACGCATCTTCGATGAACCGGGTCGTGCAACATCAGCCTCTGCAGATCTTCTCCAGCTCCGTCAAGGGACTCGCAGTATGGGCCAATACGTCATCCAGTTCCAGACGCTAGCCGCAGAGATCCAGTGGAATAACCAAGCCTTGGTAGCAGCCTTCTGGCATGGACTCTCGGATCGGATAAAAGATGAATTGGCGACCCGTGATATTCCTGAGCAATTACCCGAGCTAATATCCCTATGTATCAAGTTGGACTCTCGCATCCGCGAACGCAACAATGAGCGTGCTCGTGCTGAGTGTCGCAAACCAAGAATGGTACCTCCTGTACAGTTGCAGCCTCCACCTTCTGATGAGCCTATGCAAATTAATAGGTCCCGCTTAACTGCTGAGGAGCGGTCAAGGAGACTCCGTGAGAGACTGTGTCTTTACTGTGCGGCAGCAGGTCACCAAATAAGTTCTTGTCCAGTGCGTTCGGGAAACGCCAGATCCTGACTTGTAAGGGAGGAGTCAAGTTGGGATCTTTCAAGCAAGCTCCTTCAACCCAAGATCTCATTCTTCCTGTGACCTTAGAGACGGCGGCTGGACTCCAATCTGCAACTGCGTTGGTAGACTGTGGTGCAGCGGGGAATTTCATCACTCAAGCTGCGGTAGACAAGTTTCATCTGCCGGTCTGTGAACTTTTATGTCCCGTCTACATTACAGCAGTAGATGGTAGCCGTATCTCTAAGGGGTATATCACTCAACAAACCAGGCCAGTGATACTGGGGGTTGGGTTCCTACATTCTGAGTTAATAAAGTTTTTAGTTATTCCACAGGCAACTCAGGAGATTGTGTTAGGTATGCCCTGGCTCCAGCTACATAACCCACAGATTGACTGGTCTACATTACAGCTAACTGCTTAGGGGTCACATTGCCGTCAGTCTTGTTTAGCCCAAGTTGTTCCTGTCAAGACTTCTGAAATCAAGACCCCGTCTACTCTTCCTACGGCCTACCAAGACTTCGCTGACGTCTTCAGCGAAAAGGCTGCTGATGTCCTACCGCCCCATAGAGAGTGGGATTGCCCCATCGACCTCATTCCTGGCAAAAAAACACCTAGTTTGCACCACGCTTCATCGGTCCTTTCTCCATCGAAAGAGTTCTAAATCCTGTGGCTTACAAGCTCAAGTTACCCTCTTCATTGCGTATTCCTAATGCTTTCCATGTCTCTCTCCTCAGACCATTAGTCCTGAATCGCTTCCAAAGAGCTCTTCCAGCTGGCCCCAGCATTCCAACTCAGCGGGGCATAGAGTTCGAGATAGAGAAGATCCTGGACTCCCGTCACCGGTATGGTCGTCTGCAATATCTCATCGACTGGGCCGGTTATGGTCCTGAGGAGAGGAGTTGGGTGAACTCTGCTGATGTCCACGCTCCCAGGTTGGTCTGTGTTTTCCACAGGTCTCATCCTTCCAAGCCACGTGGGTGTTCGGTGCCCACCCATAAAGGAGGGGGTACTGTCAGGAATCGACTCACTGCTGTTATGTCGGTCCGCCGGAGCGGACTCCGTCTGGGGTCACTGCACGTTGCTGTCACCTGTCGCCCTGCTCGTGGATGCACCCTCAGGCCTGGAAGCGCCCCTGGAGTCAACGGGCGTGTGAGCGCGCCGCGTTCCTGCCGGGCCGCGGCATGGGCGCCGCCATGACAGTATTCCCCAGTGTAAGTGCGGCGGCCAATCCGGAGCTTGGCCGCACCCCCTTGTCTCACTCCAGCCAATGCCTGCCGGTCAGGGGGTATATCAGGAGCTGCTGGGTGAGTCAGAGGTGGTTCTGAACTTTGTGTCACTCCTACGACTCGTGTGTTTGGACCTGTTATCCTGTTCCTCCGTGTTCCTGGATATTCTCCTGATCCTCCGTGTTCCTGGACATTCTCCTGTTCCTCCGTGTTCCGGGATATTCTCCTGTACCTGTTACCCCATGGAACTACAAGCACCAGCATCACAGCAATACCTTCTGGCTTCACACCTTCCACACCTGCAGTGTGCTCCAGCCATCAGCAGTGGAGACTCCCTATCCAGGTGCATTCTAACACTCTCACCTGTGATTCAGCCTGCAAGCTGATTGTGCTTTCCAACAGCACAGTGAACATTACCATCCAGTCTCCTGCATTTCTACCAGGTTTGCTACCATCATTCCACCTCTGCTGGCTAACGTTTTAATTACTCTGGTTCCATTCCTGCATTACAAACTCTGCCATAGACTTTCAGTTTCAAACCATACTATTCCATTGCCATTACCATTGCCGTTACCATTGTCATTTCCATTGTATTCGTTTGTTTACTTTCTGCTGCATTATTATCTGGACTTTTCTGTTATTAATAAATCTACATTGTGCTCATGCGCAGAAACCCAGTACTGCCTCCTCACTTCATTCCACCTACCTCCACTGACCCACTAGCGCCCCCTCCGGGGACACAAACAAAACCGTCTCTGACAGTAAGTTCAGGACCGATGGACTCGGACGGTGGTCAGAGTGTGGGGTCAGGGGCCTTAAAAAATCTGGTCTCCCGTTTGGATGGACAAGAGGTTGTGCAGCAGCAGATATTCCAGTTTCTGCAAGGGATGTCCTCCCGGATTGATACGTTACAGCAATCTCTGCTAAGTGCGCCTGCACCTCCAGTTCCTGTTACCCCTGCACATGCCAGTGTTGGGGGTTCTTCTTCTTCTCCGGCTGCCTCTGCTCCTGTATCTCGTTTGCACTTGCCTGTGCCTAGCAGGTATGATGGCAGTCCGAAGTTATGCCGTGGGTTCCTCAACCAGTGTGAAGTCCAGTTTGAACTTTTACCTCACAATTTTCCCACGCCAAGATCCAAGGTTGCTTATATCATTTCACTGCTCTCTGGATCAGCCCTGAGCTGGGTGTCTCCTCTGTGGGAACGTGCCGACCCGTTGATGAACAACTATGCCGAGTTTGTTTCCATCTTCAGACGCATCTTCGATGAACCGGGTCGTGCAACATCAGCCTCTGCAGATCTTCTCCAGCTCCGTCAAGGGACTCGCAGTATGGGCCAATACGTCATCCAGTTCCAGACGCTAGCCGCAGAGATCCAGTGGAATAACCAAGCCTTGGTAGCAGCCTTCTGGCATGGACTCTCGGATCGGATAAAAGATGAATTGGCGACCCGTGATATTCCTGAGCAATTACCCAAGCTAATATCCCTATGTATCAAGTTGGACTCTCGCATCCGCGAACGCAACAATGAGCGTGCTCGTGCTGAGTGTCGCAAACCAAGAATGGTACCTCCTGTACAGTTGCAGCCTCCACCTTCTGATGAGCCTATGCAAATTAATAGGTCCCGCTTAACTGCTGAGGAGCGGTCAAGGAGACTCCGTGAGAGACTGTGTCTTTACTGTGCGGCAGCAGGTCACCAAATAAGTTCTTGTCCAGTGCGTTCGGGAAACGCCAGATCCTGACTTGTAAGGGAGGAGTCAAGTTGGGATCTTTCAAGCAAGCTCCTTCAACCCAAGATCTCATTCTTCCTGTGACCTTAGAGACGGCGGCTGGACTCCAATCTGCAACTGCGTTGGTAGACTGTGGTGCAGCGGGGAATTTCATCACTCAAGCTGCGGTAGACAAGTTTCATCTGCCGGTCTGTGAACTTTTATGTCCCGTCTACATTACAGCAGTAGATGGTAGCCGTATCTCTAAGGGGTATATCACTCAACAAACCAGGCCAGTGATACTGGGGGTTGGGTTCCTACATTCTGAGTTAATAAAGTTTTTAGTTATTCCACAGGCAACTCAGGAGATTGTGTTAGGTATGCCCTGGCTCCAGCTACATAACCCACAGATTGACTGGTCTACATTACAGCTAACTGCTTGGGGGTCACATTGCCGTCAGTCTTGTTTAGCCCAAGTTGTTCCTGTCAAGACTTCTGAAATCAAGACCCCGTCTACTCTTCCTACGGCCTACCAAGACTTCGCTGACGTCTTCAGCGAAAAGGCCGCTGATGTCCTACCGCCCCATAGAGAGTGGGATTGCCCCATCGACCTCATTCCTGGCAAAAAAACACCTAGGGGGCGCACCTACCCGTTATCTGTTCCTGAGACTGAAGCGATGAGTAATTACATCAAAGAAAACCTTCAGAAAGGATTCATCCGTCCTTCATCATCACCTGCTGGGGCAGGCTTCTTTTTTGTTAAAAAGAAAGATGGAGGACTACGTCCATGTATTGACTACCGGGGACTTAATGACATTACCATTAAGAACAGCTATCCATTGCCTCTTATTACCGAGTTATTTGATAGGGTCAAAGGAGCCCACATCTTTACCAAGTTAGATCTCCGCGGTGCATATAATCTCATCAGAATCCGCAGCGGTGATGAATGGAAGACGGCTTTCAATACTCGGGATGGCCATTACGAGTACCTGGTAATGCCATTCGGGTTGAGCAATGCTCCAGCAGTGTTCCAGCACTTTGTTAATGAAATCTTCCGTGACGTTCTGTACAAATATCTCGTAGTTTACCTGGACGATATCCTCATCTTCTCTCAAGACCTCTCTTCTCATCGTCTCCAAGTCCGTGAAGTTCTCTGACGTCTTCGTGAGAACCGTCTCTACGGCAAGTTGTCCAAGTGCACCTTCGAAGTTGCCTCTATACCCTTCCTGGGGTATATAATTTCTGGATCGGATCTCCAGATGGACCCGGCAAAACTGGAAGCCATTGCCAATTGGTCCATTCCGAACACTCTCAAGTCCATTCAACGATTCCTGGGCTTTGCCAATTATTATAGGAAATTCATCCGAGGCTTTTCAACTCTCATTGCTCCTATTACTAGCTTGATGTTGATAAGCCATTCGAGTTGGAGGTGGATGCTTCCACAGTTGGAGTGGGAGCTGTTCTCTCTCAGATAGGAGCTGACGGGAAGATCCATCCCTGTGGATTCTTTTCCCGCAAATTTCTTCCTGCAGAAGTTAACTATTCCATCGGAGATCAAGAGCTTCTGGCGATTAAACTGGCCCTTGAGGAATGGAGGTATCTCCTGGAAGGGGCGAAGTTTCCATTTAACATCTATACTGATCATAAAAACCTGCTCTATCTGAAGGCAGCTCAGTGCCTTAATCCTCGCCAGTCCCGATGGGCTATGTTCTTCTCCCGTTTTAATTTTAAGCTCCATTTCCGCCCAGGTTCTCAGAATACCAAAGCAGATGCCCTATCTTGATCCATGGAATCCGAGGACGAGATGTCCGATTCAGCACCACGCTCCATCCTGGATCCTGTGGCATTTGCCTCATCACAAGTTTCTCCAGCTCCGCCTCCTGGTAAGATTTTTTTTGCTCCTGAACTCCGTTCTAAGTTGCTGTCCTGGGCCCATCAGTCTAAGTTTACTGGGCATCCTGGTGTCCTAAAGACTTTTAAATTTCTCTCCGGGACATACTGGTGGCCAAAAATGAAAGTTGACATCAAAGACTTTGTAGCGTCTTGTCCTAAATGTGTGCAGCACAAGACTCCTCGTCAGTCTCCAGCAGGTCAACTACAGCCATTATCCATCCCCAGCCGTCCTTGGTCACATCTGTCGATGGATTTCGTCTCTGACCTTCCCTCCTCCCAAGGATACAACACCATCTGGGTAGTGGTCGACAGATTCACCAAAATGGCTCATTTTGTTCCACTCCAAGGACTTCCTTCAGCTCCAAAACTGGCTCAAATCTTCCTGCGGGAGATTTTCCGTTTACATGGACTACCCACTGAAATAATATCTGACCGTGGAGTCCAGTTTGTGGCAAGGTTTTGGAGAGCTCTCTGTTCTGCCATGCAGGTCCATCTCAAGTTCTCGTCAGCATATCCTCAGACGAATGGGCAGACAGAGAGGGTAAACCAGGAGTTGGAAACTTTCCTGAGACTGTACGTATCATCTTCCCAAGATGACTGGGTGGATTTGCTCCCGTGGGCCGAATTCGCTCACAATTTCCGCTACCACACAGCTACTGAAACCACTCCGTTCTTCGCTGTTTATGGGCAACATCCACGAGTTCCTGATTTTCAAGACCTTCCTAGCATCGATGTTCCTGCTGCCACTACTGTCCTCAGTCAGTTCTCAACCATCTGGAGGAAGATTCATACTTCACTCAAAAAGGCTTCTGCTCGGTACAAATTCTTTGCCGACCGCAAGAGACGTGCAGTTCCCAGCTTGAAACCTGGGCATAAAGTCTGGCTGTCAACCCGGAATCTTCGTCTCAAAGTGCCTTCGATGAAGTTTGCACCACGCTTCATCGGTCCTTTCTCCATCGAAAGAGTTCTAAATCCTGTGGCTTACAAGCTCAAGTTACCCTCTTCATTGCGTATTCCTAATGCTTTCCATGTCTCTCTCCTCAGACCATTAGTCCTGAATCGCTTCCAAAGAGCTCTTCCAGCTGGCCCCAGCATTCCAACTCAGCGGGGCATAGAGTTCGAGATAGAGAAGATCCTGGACTCCCGTCACCGGTATGGTCGTCTGCAATATCTCATCGACTGGGCCGGTTATGGTCCTGAGGAGAGGAGTTGGGTGAACTCTGCTGATGTCCACGCTCCCAGGTTGGTCCGTGTTTTCCACAGGTCTCATCCTTCCAAGCCACGTGGGTGTTCGGTGCCCACCCATAAAGGAGGGGGTACTGTCAGGAATCGACTCACCGCTGTTATGTCGGTCCGCCGGAGCGGACTCCGTCTGGGGTCACTGCACGTTGCTGTCACCTGTCGCCCTGCTCGTGGATGCACCCTCAGGCCTGGAAGCGCCCCTGGAGTCAACGGGCGTGTGAGCGCGCCGCGTTCCTGCCGGGCCGCGGCATGGGCGCCGCCATGACAGTATTCCCCAGTGTAAGTGCGGCGGCCAATCCGGAGCTTGGCCGCACCCCCTTGTCTCACTCCAGCCAATGCCTGCCGGTCAGGGGGTATATCAGGAGCTGCTGGGTGAGTCAGAGGTGGTCCTGAACTTTGTGTCACTCCTACGACTCGTGTGTTTGGACCTGTTATCCTGTTCCTCCGTGTTCCTGGATATTCTCCTGATCCTCCGTGTTCCTGGACATTCTCCTGTTCCTCCGTGTTCCGGGATATTCTCCTGTACCTGTTACCCCATGGAACTACAAGCACCAGCATCACAGCAATACCTTCTGGCTTCACACCTTCCACACCTGCAGTGTGCTCCAGCCATCAGCAGTTGAGACTCCCTATCCAGGTGCATTCTAACACTCTCACCTGTGATTCAGCCTGCAAGCTGATTGTGCTTTCCAACAGCACAGTGAACATTACCATCCAGTCTCCTGCATTTCTACCAGGTTTGCTACCATCATTCCACCTCTGCTGGCTAACGTTTTAATTACTCTGGTTCCATTCCTGCATTACAAACTCTGCCATAGACTTTCAGTTTCAAACCATACTATTCCATTGCCATTACCATTGCCGTTACCATTGTCATTTCCATTGTATTCGTTTGTTTACTTTCTGCTGCATTATTATCTGGACTTTTCTGTTATTAATAAATCTACATTGTGCTCATGCGCAGAAACCCAGTACTGCCTCCTCACTTCATTCCACCTACCTCCACTGACCCACTAGCGCCCCCTCCGGGGACACAAACAAAACCGTCTCTGACAGAGGGTAGATTGTTGGGAGGGGTTGGTAAAGACCTGGCGGTCTTGGTGCAAGTTGGCACCAATGACAAAGTTAGTGGTAGGTGGGATGTCCTTAAGAAAGACCATGGGGACTTAGGCAAGACACTTAAGGCAAGGACATCTAGGGTAATATTCTCCTAAATATTACCAGTGCCATGCGCTAGTCCAGGGAGGCAGAGGGAGATTAGGGAGATAATTGTGTGGCTTAGAGACTGGTGTAGGAAGGAAGGGTTTGTGTTCCTGGAACACTAGGCGGACTTGTCAGACAGGCGTCATCTTTGTCGCGATGGATTGCAACTGAATGAGGAGGGGTCTGCGGTGCTGGATGGTTAGAAGGTTGGAGGAGCTTTTAAACTAGGAGCCTGGGGGGAGGGTTTAGTTAGAAGCGGTGGGTTAATCAGGGAGAGCAGTAAGGATGGGGGTAGTGAACAATTTGGGGGTGGAGAAGAGGGGAGCGTAAGATCAGATGGCAAGGGTATTTGCATTGGTATTGACATCGGAAATACTGACACAGGTATTGCCAAGATATTCCCAATTTATTACCTAATAATGAATATGGCTCAGCAATACGGTATATAGAAAATAATGTGCATATCATAAGGGAGGATACTAACATCAGGGGGGGGTTTGAAAGTCTTAATAGGTCAGATAGAGATAGTAGTGAGGAAGGCTGTATTAAGCACGATGGGGGTGGAAAGGGAGGAAGTAGAATAACAGTCAGTAAGGGTAAGTCTAGAAAGGCTCTTGTAAATATAGATAAGATACCACTAAAACAAACGGGTAATGGAGAGGCTAAGCTAAGATGTATGCTTGTGAACGCAAGAAGCCTATCGGGTAAAATGGGGGAATTGGAATGGCTTGTATCAAAGTCTCAGTATGATATTATAGATATTACGGAAACATGGTGGGATGACTCTCACGACTGGGTTGTGAATTTGGAGGGATATATTCTCTTTTCAGGAGGGACAGGGCTACCAAAAGGGGAGGAGGGGTATGTCTCTTTGTTACACCATCTCTAAAACCAAACTTAATAGAGGGTATTTTCAGGGAGGCTGGAGATAACGTGGAGTCGCTATGGGGTGAGATCACAAGTGGGGGCACAGAGGCAAAGAAACTAGTCATTGGCACGTGCTACAAGTAACCAGATATTAGTGTACATGACGAGGAACAACTCTTACACCAAATTGAAAAAGCTGCGAGAATGGGGGACATCCTAGTGTTAGGGGATTTTATCCTGATATAAATTGTAGTAACGATTCATGTGTAAAAACTAGGAGCAGCAGGTTCTTAAATACATTAAAGGATCAATACTTGACTCAATTAGTCAAGGACCCAACTAGAGGTAAAACTATTCTGGACCTAGTTATTACCAATAATGTGGACATTATATCAAACACTAAAGTTGGGGAGACCTTGGGGAACAGTGACCACTATATGATCACATTCGACATCAGTTTCAAGAAACAGCTATTAGGGAACAACTAAAACATATAACCTTAGAAAAGCTAATTTCAATATGCTGAGACAGGCACTAAACGAGATTGATTGGGAAGTTTTTTTTCATGGTAAAGACACAACGGAAATGTGGGATGCTTTAAAAGGGTTGCTTGACAGCATATTCACAAATTCATTCCCATGAGCATATTCACAAATTCATTCCCATGAGCATATTCACAAATTCATTCCCATGAGCAGTAAACGCAGGAGTACTAAATACAAACCAATGTGGCTTAATAAGGATGTCAAAGAAGCAATGGTTAAAAGAGGCGTGCTTTAAAAACATTTAAATCTAATGGAGGGGAGGAGTCATTCCAGCATTACAAGGAATGCAACAAAAAATGCAAAAAATAATCGCAGCAAAAATTGTAAATGAAAAGCAAATCGCTATAGAGTAAAAGCAATCCCAAAAAAGTATTATAAAAACATAAACACTAAAATGTTAAAGGAGAACGTAGGCCCTTTAAAAGATGAATTGGGAGCTTTGATAAACGATGATAAAATAAAGTGGAAATACTGAACAATTTTTTTCCTCGGTATTCACCAGGGAGGATCAGTCGGAGAAAGTAGTGCATAAAGATAGTGAAGATAATGACTCTTGGCTGAATACTTGTTGTCCTGGAAAGACTAAGCAAAATAAAGATTAATAAATCACCAGGCCCAGATGGTTTTCATCCAAGGGTTATTACAGAGCTTAGGTCATAGCTAGCAAAACCCCTATACTTGATTTTCCCCAGTTCAATTAGATCAGGCAAGGTACCTAAGGATTGGCGCATAGTGGAGGTTAATAAGATTAATAGCAAAAGTCAGCAAATGTTTGCAAGGGACAGATCATGTCAAACTAACTTAATTAGCTTCTACGAGGAAGTGAGCGGGAATCTTGATCAGGGAAAAGCAGTAGATGTGGTGTATTTAGATTTTGCCTCACAGGAGACTGATCATCAAATTAAGGGAACTTGGTCTAGGATATACTATTTGTACATGGATAGGTAATTGGCTGGATAACAGAGTACAACGAGTAATGGTGAAAGGGATGTTCTCCAGCTGGGCACCAGTAGTAAGTGGAATACCACAAGGGTCCGTACTTGGCCCGCTACTATTCAATATATTTATCAACGATCTAGGAATATGCTTGGAAAGCACAGTGTCAATCTTTGTGGATGATACTAAGATGTGTAAGGTAATTCAGATAGCGATGTGGAGTCTCTACAAAATGACTTATTTATACTTGAAGCCTGGGTGTCTAAATGGGGAATGAGGTTCAATATAAAAAAATGCAAAGTTATGCATTTTGGGACAAAAACACACAAACATCGTACACTCTAAATGGGGAAATAATAGGGGTAACTGGTGGAAAAAGATTTGGGGGTGCTCATGGATAATAGGCTTACAGTACACAATGTCAAAATACTGCTAAAAAGGCAAGGTATTAGCGTGCATAACACAGGGCATTGAGATAAGGGACGAGGATGTAATCCTGCCACTGTACAAATCATTGGTGTGTCCGCACCTGGAATATTGTGTTCAGTTCTGGGCACCGTATTATAAAACAGATATAGGAGAACTAGAAAGGGTTCAAAGGCGGGCTACTAAACTGATTAACGGGTTAGAGACACTGGAGTACGAGGAAAGGCTTGCTAAGTTATATATGTATACACTAGAAAAGCGGCGACTAAGAGGAGACATTATTAATATCATCAAATATGTAAAGGGTCAGCACAAGGAGCTAGCAGCGGATTTGTGTATTAAAAGAACTCTGCATAGGACACGTGGCCTCTCACTGAGGCTAGAGGAGAGAAAATTCCATATACAACGTAGGAAAGGGTTATTCACGGTAAGGGCAATAAAGATTTGGAACCCCTGCCGGAGAAGATAGTAATGGCAGACTCTGTAAATGCATTTAAAAACCAATTAAACAAATTTCTAACTGGAAAGGGTATCCAGGGTTATAGCATTTATCACAGTGACATTAAACTGGGAGTGGTCAGAATCATTGTTGTCAATTGGTACTAAGCCATTACATCAGTAGGTACATTATAATATGATCAGCTGATCACAGAATACAGGTTGAACCCGATGGACATTTTGCCTCTTTTCAACCTCACTAATTATGTTATATATAGGAGTTTAACCGTATTCAGACGCATAGCAAAAGAAACAACAGTAATAATTATTAGACTCACATGCATCCGGCACTTATCCAACTATTCATACTCAAAAGGTAGATAGAGACTTAGTGCTGAATTAACCGGCTCAGTAGAGTGGGATACAGGGAGACTCACCTCGCTTCCAGGACCAAACAATACATTAGCAAACGCTAAGTGGATCCAGACACTAATAGTGTACACACTCACCCTGTGAACCTACAATAAACTCAGACGCCCAAGTGAGCACCGACGCACCAGTCACACAGCCGCCTATGCTGCGACTGGGTCCTTTTAGATACACAGCGTCTCAGACGGAAGTGGGAAAACGGTTCATGGCGGGAGACTCGGAGGAAACTGGTCATGAACCGGGGGGGAGGGGTGACCAGGGGAGCATCTGACTCCCCACTGCTGACATCAATCCCAGGGATTGTGGCCTCATACTACATCTAAACCCTATGATCCAAAAGGCCTAGCGCTGGTGCACCCTAGGTGGAAGTCGCATCAGTGACTGGTAGTCTCCTCCAAAACAGTGCAGCTGTGTCCGTGTTCCCACTCTAAGAAGAACCGATACCTTACCTTCTTCCCATGCTCCAGCCACAGCCGGGTAACTTCTGCTGGACCTGCTAGTATAAGAAGTTTGTTGATTCCGCACAAGTCTCATAAATTTTTATATAGACATAATAATGTAACCAAAATAAACATCCACAGGGTAAATCCCTTTGTGATTTCGTAATTTGGTGGTGCGCCCGGACCCAGTAAGTATTCTGTGAGCACAGGAGAAGGAAGAAAGAAGCTCTTGTTTGGGCGCACTCTTAAGCAAAATAAATGATTTATAGTCGTAAACAAATAAAATTCAAATTTATTATTTAATGTTAAAAAAAAATTATTTTTAAGTGTGTCACCCACCGAAGGAATAATTAACAGAATGTTCTGGTCTTTTGCACCATGCAAATTAGGATTGGATACAGATGTGATCACTCACAGTGCCACATCCGATCCCCTTAGACCAGTATAGTAAATCTGTATTAATCAGACCTGTTAGTTTGGTCAGAGAAAGTAATGACTAATAAGTGAGACTAAAATAAATCAATTTGACACTTAGGATACCGGAGCACAATTTATGTGGGGGAATCCCGTGTGCGGGTACCTGACAATGTAAACCTTTCTGTTGATAATATATCCGTTAATGGTAATATACCCTGTTACAGTAGTCTGAGATCATTATTTTTGTACTAAGAAATGAAGGAAAAAAAGATGGTGATGCTGCTGTCAGCGTTGCAACAGGTTAATGCCTTCGGGTTCATACACAAAAGTCTACATCACTGAGTCTTCCCATGAGGTTGCCCTTCACAGTACTGACTCAGCCCACTACAGCACTGAGTCTTCCTATGAGGTTGCCCTTCACAGTACTGACTCAGCCCACTACAGCACTGAGTCTTCCTATGAGGTTACCTTTTACAGTACTGACTCAGCCCACTACAGCACTGAGTCTTCCTATGAGGTTGCCCTTCACAGTACTGAATCAGCCCACTACAGCATTGAATCTTCCTATGAGGTTGCCATTCACAGTACTGACTCAGCCCACTACAGCACTGAGTCTTCCTATGAGGTTATCCTTCACAGTACTGAATCAGCCCACTACAGCACTGAGTCTTCCTATGAGGTTGCCATTCACAGTACTGACTCAGCCCACTACAGCACTGAGTCTTCCTATGAGGTTGCCATTCACAGTACTGACTCAGCCCACTACAGCACTGAGTGTTCCTATGAGGTTGCCCTTCACAGTACTGACTCAGCCCACTACAGCACTGAGTCTTTCTATTAGGTTGCCATTCACAGTACTGACTCAGCCCACTACAGCACTGAGTCTTCCTATGAGGTTACCCTTTACAGTACTGACTCAGCCCACTACAGCACTGAGTCTTCCTATGAGGTTGCCATTCACAGTACTGACTCAGCCCACTACAGCACTGAGTCTTCCTATGAGGCTGCCCTTCACATTACTGACTCAGCCCACTACAGCACTGAGTGTTCCTATGAGGTTGCCCTTCACAGTACTGACTCAACCCACTACAGCACTGAGTCTTCCTATGAGGCTGCCTTTCACAGTACGGACTCAGCCCACTACAGCACTGAGTCTTCATTTGAGGTTGCCCTTCACAGTACTGACTCAGCCCACTACAGCACTGAGTCTTCCTATGAGGTTGCCATTCACAGTACTGACTCAGCCCACTACAGCACTGAGTCTTCCTATGAGGTTGCCATTCACAGTACTGACTCAGCCCACTACAGCACTGAGTCTTGCTATGAGGTTGCCCTTCACAGTACTGACTCAGCCCACTACAGCACTGAGTCTTCCTATGAGGTTGCCAGTCACAGTACTGACTCATTCCACTACAGCACTGAGTCTTCCTATGAGGTTACCCTTTACAGTACTGACTCAGCCCACTACAGCACTGAGTCTTCCTATGAGGTTGCCATTCACAGTACTGACTCAGCCCACTACAGCACTGAGTCTTCCTATGAGGTTGCCATTCACAGTACTGACTCAGCCCACTACAGCACTGAGTCTTCCTATGAGGCTGCCCTTCACATTACTGACTCAGCCCACTACAGCACTGAGTGTTCCTATGAGGTTGCCCTTCACAGTACTGACTCAACCCACTACAGCACTGAGTCTTCCTATGAGGCTGCCTTTCACAGTACGGACTCAGCCCACTACAGCACTGAGTCTTCATTTGAGGTTGCCCTTCACAGTACTGACTCAGCCCATTACAGCACTGAGTCTTCCTATGAGGTTGCCATTCACAGTACTGACTCAGCCCACTACAGCACTGAGTCTTCCTATGAGGTTGCCATTCACAGTACTGACTCAGCCCACTACAGCACTGAGTCTTCCTATGAGGTTGCCATCCACAGTACTGACTCAGCCCACTACAGCACTGAGTCTTGCTATGAGGCTGCCCTTCACATTACTGACTCAGCCCACTACAGCACTTAGTCTTCCTATGAGGTTATCCTTCACAGTACTGACTCAGCCCACTACAGCACTGAGTCTTCCTATGAGGTTGCCATTCACAGTACTGACTCAGCCCACTACAGCACTGAGTCTTCCTATGAGGTTGCCCTTCACAGTACTGACTCAGCCCACTACAGCACTGAGTGTTCCTATGAGGTTGCCCTTCACAGTACTGACTCAGCCCACTACAGCACTGAGTCTTCCTATGAGGCTGCCCTTGACAGTACTGACTCAGCCCACTACAGCACTGAGTGTTCCTATGAGGCTGCCCTTTACATTACTGACTCAGCCCACTACAGCACTGAGTGTTCCTATGAGGTTGCCCTTCACAGTACAGACTCAGCCCACTACAGCACTGAGTCTTCCTATGAGGTTACCCTTCACAGTACTGACTCAGCCCACTACAGCACTGAGTCATCCTATAAGGTTACCCTTCTCAGTACTGACTCAGCCCACTACAGCACTGAGTCTTCCTATGAGGTTACCCTTCACAGTACTGACTCAATTCTCACTTTCCTGTGTCACTTAACAAATTATAGTTTATTTTTGATTCAAGCACTCTTATTATTATTCCATCACTTTTATTTATCCTAGCTTCATGTAATCACAGATCCCTTCATCACCTTATTTGATCTTTAATTAATAAATAAGCACTTATTCTTTGTGACAGCTTTATTGCTCATAACTGCATTTTTTATTTTAAGCATCGCATTGCAATATAAGTTTCTATTCTAATCACCTGTAAATTGATGCTATTTCCCTTGTCAACATCGTTGCCGGGTAATGTCTTGGGGATTTTACATGTATCCACCCCTATATGACTATACAGTCTTTGAATAGTTCGGTGGGCGTGCACTCGGGATCATCCCTGCGAGATTATTGGTCAGTATGCACGCTGTGATAGACGGATGTGAAGTGGCCGAGTGATTTCCGCCCTTACTGGATGTCTGTTTAATGACCACTTCCGCCCATACACTTAACAATTGGACACAGGGATGTTTCATCATTGACGTCCCCAAGTCTCCACCTGTGATACCTCCACTTTGATTAAGTACCTTTATTATCTAATACTTATGCTGGTATTGGCCCCATGAAGCGGCCCTTTCCACTTCTGCCCTCACTAGCTGCCATAATAATGATTACTTCCACCTCCACAGTGAACGGACGGACACTGTGATATATGATTTCTTCCACCCATAAGTTCCCACTTCCGGGAACCCCCTCCGACCCCTCAGTAACACTGAGTCGTTCATGCTCATCACACAGGGTATTTTAACCCTGCAGAGGGAAATTAGTTAGGACACCTTCAGGAAGTGAACAAGCCTGAGTACGGGTGAAACGCATTTTCTAAACAAGGATCCAGACACCTGTGGATTTATTGCTGTGGCAGGTACCTCTGTATCAACACTGAGTGGTTCATGCTCATCACACCGGGTATTTTAACCCTGCAGAGGGAAACTAGTTAGGACACCTTCAGGAAGTGAACAAGCCTGAGTACGGGTGAAACGCATTTTCTAAACAAGGATCCAGACACCTGTGGATTTATTGCTGTGGCAGGTACCTCTGTATCAACACTGAGTGGTTCATGCTCATCACACCGGGTATTTTAACCCTGCAGAGGGAAACTAGTTAGGACACCTTCAGGAAGTGAACAAACCTGAGTACGGGTGAAACGCATTTTCTAAACAAGGATCCAGACACCTGTGGATTTAAAGGTGTGGCAGGTACCTCTGTATCTACCCCCTTACATTATGTTACAGTGCGGTTTTTTGCTGCCCATATATGGTATACTGATTTGTAATGCTACATAGTCAACATTGTGTAACGTAAGAATCTTCATTAGCTTCTCAATGCTATTTGTGTGACACAATATTTAATTAGGTCATTTGTGCCTAATATTATATCAGCAGGATTATTTGAGGATTGCTTTCTTACACATTTTCACAGAAACACCTATTTTGTGACAAGGTTGCCGTCTTGTTTATTTTACTCTCACTTATTAGTCATTACTTTCTCTGACCAAACTAACAGGTCTGATTAATACAGATTTACTATACTGGTCTAATGAGATCGGATGTGGCACTGTGAGTGGTCACATCTATATCCAATCCCACTTTGCATGGTGCAAATGACCAGAACATTCTTTTAATTATTCCATCGGTGGATGACACACATAAAAATATATATTTTTAACATTTAATGATAAAAAATTTGAGTTTTATCTGTTTACGACTATAAATCATTTATTTTGCTTGAGTGCGCCAAAACAAGAGCCTTCTTTCTTTCTTCTCCTGGACTTGCCAGTATATCCAACACAGACGCCCACCGAAACAGCACTGTAAACGACTCGGCGGGGAATTGTTGGAGCGACTCTTTCTAAGGTGCGTTTAAGACACTTTTTAGAAAGATCACTCGAGAAAAATAGAAAATAAAATAAGAAAGCTTATGGCTGCTAAAAACCAGAAGCCCTCTTGACCACGGCCTGACTCCTGCCACACCAGACAAAAAACTGATTTGCCTGAGCCAGGAGGTGGGGATATATGGACGGGCCCACTGCATGCTATGAGGCCAAAAGCTTAGACCGTTTGGTGCAAATCTGCTGTCGCGTCATCATATCCCAATGTTATCCTGTGGATAACCTGTGGACCCTGCAGGAGAAAAAACTGTAGCAGCAGCTGGGAGAGTTACATGAAATGAGGAGCTGGTGCAGCTGGTTAATGAGCTGGAGGAAATCACAGGAACTATACAGCAGCTGCAGCAAATAAAGAGTCAAAAGTTATCATAATGCTGATTCCACGGACCTGTGTGTGGCTGGCCGGGATGCTGATGCAAAGGAGATCCAAGCTGGTGGTGAAGGAAACCTGCAGAGTTCCAGCTTAGATGTGGAAAGCTGTGGAGTTGGCTCTCTAGGAGAAGGTAGATCTGATGGTGGGTGACAAAGTGCCAGATGTGGCAGCTTCTAGGTACACAATGTGGATCTGGTGGTGGCTGTGCTCTCAGGGTCTGGTCTAGGATTGGCTATCAACCATTGATGATCTGGAATCATTGATGGTTTATACCTGATGATAACTAGTTTTACCATCAAAGGAAGAGAGCCAGGTAGTTACCCGCCATCGATAGTAGCTGTGAAGATACTGGGTTCCAAATCACTCAGGCACAGTGGTAGATGAAAAACCAACAGTGGTTATTGAACAGAATGGGTTATAAACAGCTCAGCACACCTCTGTAATCCAATTCCACATGACAATTCCCACCACAAACTGCTGACAGAGCATCACTTCTTAGTCAAGGAGCATAGAATCTCTTTCAGCTCTCTGGTTAACTCTATTTATATTCCTCAGAAGCTTCATATTACATGGGGTGTGTGTGACTTCTTTGTCTAAGGATCTTACAGCATTGGAATACAATACATATTCTAATCAAGGTGATTACATCAGCCAGAGAGCAACCATGTCTGGTCAGCTCACTGTTGGACAATAGGGAGTAAATAAGAAGGGACAATGGTACCTTATATGACTCATCCTTTGAGTGTCCACTGTGGTGGTAGTAAACGATAGAAAACTAGGTCTAACATGAATACATTATCTAAAGGGTAACAGATAACGTAACACAATTGCATATATTAACAATATTACGGTTGATTTAAACACAATATTGGGTGAGCAGTAATGGACATGTTATGGAGAATGAGGAAACAGATAAATTTAATGTATAGGGATATGGGGATAAAAAAAGTACATATCTGACATAAGAAATGAGGCATAGCTATATTGTCACAGGCCTCTCATTTCCTCACAGTAGCCATGGGCCAGATGTTATTTCCAATAATTTACAGACTTCTGCGGCTGCACCGAGATGCTAGGCTGTCAGCCAGTAGCCCTGCACCGCTCTGGCTCTTACATATAGTGTGCTGTTCCTGCTGGGAATGGGATGCCCCATCCACCTCACTGACGTGACAGGCTCAGATGTCAGTCATGCAGCCCCACTGCGCCCACTCTCTCCATACTCATACATACATGCCTTTCTGGGAGTGTCTCGTCCTGGTTGTCAATGAGACAGTGTCTCTGGCACAGCTGTGTAATCATGATGTGAGTGTGTGCTGAGTAGTGAGTACTGCTAGCAGCAAGTCTCACAGCTTAACTGCAGTGTATCAGTGTGGTGGGGGTGGGAGAAGGGGGTTGCTACACCAATGAGTCAAGGAATGGAGTAGTTGCATGGGACTCACACAGCAGGTGGTGAAAAGCTTAAAAAGGAGGAGTGGTTGGAAGGGAAAGGAACTATTTATTTATTTTTTATTTATTAGCAGTTTCTTATATAGCGCAGCATATTCCGTTGCGCTTTACAATTAGAACAATTATAGAACAAAACTGGGCAAAGACAGACAGAGGTAGGAAGGCCCTGCTCACAAGCTAACAATCTATAGGGAAATAGGCATTGATACACAAGGATAGATGCTACCTGTCACATAATGGTTCCCCAGGTTGCTAGGTTAATGGGTTGTATATATGATCCCCCCGCAATGTTGGAAGACAAAATGTGAGGTTATGTGGACTGTACAGAGGGGATGTAACTGGATAGGGAAGCATTGAAGGTTATGTGTGTGGGTCAGGAATTTGGTAGGCTTGTCTGAAGAGATGAGTTTTCAGAGAACGTTTAAAGGTTTGGAGACTAGAGGAGAGTCTTATTGTGCGTGGGAGTGCATTCCACAGAGTGGGTGATGCCCGGGTAAAGTCCTGTAATTTTGAGTGGGAACAGGTAATACATTTGGATGAGAGACGCAGATCTTGTGCAGAGCGGAGAGGTCTGGTAGGGAGATATTTTGAGATTAGTGAGGAGATGTATGATGGTGCAGTTTGGTAAATAGCCTTGTATGTAAGTAAAAGTATTTTATATTTGACACGGTAGAATACCGGTAACAAATGGAGGGACTGACAGAGCGGATAAGCAGATGAAGAACGTCTGGCGAGGAAGATTAGCCTTGCAGCTGCATTTAAAATGGATTGAAGTGGTGATAGCCTATGTTTGGGAAGACCAGTAAGGAGACTATTACAATAATCAATGCGGGAGATGATGAGTGCATGGATTAGAGATTTTGCAGTGTCTTGTATAAGATAAGGGCGTATTTTGGATATGTTTTTAAGGTGCATGTAACATGATTTAGAGACAGATTGAATGTGTGGAACAAAGGACAGTTCAGAGTCGAGGGTGACACCTAGGCTTGAGCTTGTGGGGTGGATAGTTGCATTGTCAACAGTTATAGAGATATCAGGTTGGTAACTACTCTTAGCCGGTGGGAAAATAATTAATTTGGTTTTGGAAATGTTGAGTTTGAGGTGGCGAGATGACATCCAAGATGAAATGGCAGACAGGCATCCAGTGACACGAGCCAATACTGGTGGTGACAAATCTGGGGAGGATAGGTAGATTTGAGTATCATCAGCATAAAAATGATACTGAAATCCAAAGGAGCTGATTAGTTTACCAAGAGAAGAGGTATAGATTGAGAAAAGCAGAGGACCTAAGACTGAGCCTTGAGGTACTCCAACTGATAGAGGTAGAGAAGAGGAGGTAGAATCAGAGAAGTGAACACTGAAAGAGCCATTAGATAGGTAGAATGAGAACCAGGAGAGGGCTGTGTCCTAAAGACCTAGAGATTGTAGTATTTGTATGAGAAGAGAGTGGTCAACAGTGTCATAAGCAGCAGAGAGATCTAGAAGAATGAGTAGTGTGTAATGGCCTTTTGATCTAGCAGTGACTAGATCATTCACTACTTTGGTCAGCGCCGTCTCTGTGGAGTGTTGGGCATGAAAGCCTGACTGAAGTGGGTCCAATAAGTTGTGGGAGTTAAGAATGTGTGTGAGGCGAGTGTAGGCAATTCTCTCAAGTAGCTTGAAGGGACCTGGTAGCTGAGAAATGGGACGGTAGTTAGAGAGTGTGTTTGGGTCAGAGGTGTGTTTTTTTAGAATGGGAGTAATGACTGCATGTTTAAACAAAGAGGGAAAGATACCAGTAGAGAGAGAGATTACAGATTTTAGTTAAGGTTGGGATAAACACAGGAGACAAGGTTTTACTGACCTGTGAGGGTATAGGATCAAGAGGAGAGGTAGTGGAGTAGGAGGATGGAAAGACTGATGATACTTCATCTTCACTTGTGGGATCAAATGAAGAGAAAGTGCCAGACGGTTCAGGTAGGGAATTGAGCAGGTCACTGGCTGAGGAAGAGCATACCATTTCATCTCAGATTTTATCAATCTTATCCTTGAAGTAGGAAGCAAGTTCTTGTGCACTGATAGTAGCTAGTGGGGGAGGTGAGGGAGGGTAAAGAAGTGATTTAAACGTATTAAAAAGTGGCTTGGGGTTATTGGCATGATAAGAGATGAGAGATTGGAAATATGTTTGTTTGGCAGTGTCCAGGGCCTGATGATAGGAGTGGTAGGTAGTCTTATATGTGAGAAAGTCACTTGGATTCTGAGATTTACGCCACTGATGTTCTACTTTACGTGACAGTTTTTGTAGGTGTCTTGTTGATTTAGAGTGCCATGGTAGGCATCTAAGCCTACGTGGAGTGTGATGGGTAGCTGGAGCCACTTCATCAAGGGCACTCTCTAGGGTCTGCTGCAGGTGTGATATAGCAGTGTCAGGTGTAGTAAATGTAGAGATTGGTGAGAGCAGTTGTTGCAGGGAAGTGGAAAGCTGTTGAAAATGTATATTGGCCCTCATTCCGAGTTGATCGGTCGCAAGGCGAATTTAGCAGAGTTGCTCACGCTAAGCCGCCGCCTACTGGGAGTGTATCTTAGCATCTTAAAATTGCGACCGAAGTATTCGCAATATTGCGATTACAAACTACTTAGCAGTTTCAGAGTAGCTTCTGACTTACTCAGCATCTGCGATCAGTTCAGTGCTTGTCGTTCCTGGTTTGACGTCATAAACACTCCCAGCGTTCGCCCAGACACTCCCCCGTTTCTCCGGCCACTCCTGCGTTTTTTCCGGAAACGGTAGCGTTTTCAACCACACGCCCATAAAACGCCGTGTTTCCGCCCAGTAACACCCATTTCCTGTCAATCACACTACGATCGCCGGTGCGAAGAAAAAGCTGTGAGTAAAAATACTATCTTCTTAGCAAAATAACTTGGCGCAGTCGCAGTGCGAACATTGCGCATGCGTACTAAGCGGATTTTCATTGCGATGCGATGAAAAATACCGAGCGTACGACTCGGAATGAGGGCCATTGTTAGTATTTCTGTGGGTTAGTAGGTTCAGAAGGGATTAGTGAGGGTAAGGACTCTCAAGGGAAATTGGAGTGGGATCCCACATGTACCAAAGTGGGTAAAGAGCAGCTTTTAGGAAGGAAATAGGTGAGCCAGACCCTGTGGTTGACCCTTCTATACCTCATGTGGGGTGGAACTTTGGACTCTCCAGTTCCTCAGGAGGCTGTGGATTCTTTCTGCCCACTACCTGGTGGTTCTGTGGTCATCTCAGGCCATGAACCTCCCAGATGCCTGGCCTCCAGATAAATATGAAATGGTCATGGAGGTGGTCCTGGGCTCTGTACAGGAGGAGGTGGAACAAGCAAAGGAAAGTTTTGACCCTTCTGAAGGGGCAATGGTGGACATTGCGAATGGTGAAGGGAAGGTTTTTGTGGGTGAAGAGTGAGTTATGCCATATATAGCAGAAGCATGGGTCTTCAGCCTATATGATGTGCCACCATTAATGTGGCTTCTGTCTTGTCCGGCCAGCTTGATTTATGGGCTTTGTCATTTTTATAAGCAGGATAAAGGCTGAGTTTTTTATTTCTGCAGTAGACTAGAATAAGCCCAGACAGTCCACTTCCATTATACCACCGGAATGTGACGGTCAGTGACCACCGTGCCATCACTTACCTGTATGCTTATATGAAACAGAATGATGGAAAACTTACACGGTTTCTTTACATCTTTTGGGGTCCACTCCGAGATTAGATATTATGGCGTAATTACTCAGACGGGAATATAAAACAGATAAAAAAATAAAAGCTATAATGCAATAATTAGATGCAAACAAAAGCTTTTATTATGAAATCATACAGGGGAGTATCCGCACCATATAGATGTAACATACAACAAACCACCGCAGATGGAACCCGGGTGACTCTAATGCACATGATAATGTACAGGGTATATATGGATAGGATCTTGTATCAGAAAACACTCCATGTCAAGATGAGTGTCTGCAACAAGTTAGGTAAACTACAAGAAGTGAAAACACGTTCCAATGGCCGCCATATTGTCGTGCAGCAATACAGATTGTGGAAACTGGCATTACACATTCACATTTACACAAAGCACAAGATACAAAATAAACAGCAGAATAAAGACCTAAGCATTTGGGATGCATTATTTAGGAAGTAAATAGAGGTACATTAATGAAAAGTGTGAGTAGCAGTCATCAGTCTGCTTGTGAAGGTCTCTAGAGTGGAGGCCTCTTGGACTGTGCAAGGCAGTGAGTTCCATGGTCAAAGCTAAACGTTCAACCCATAAATGAATTACAGGAGATTCTTGGTACTGCTGGTAACAGTCCTTCATCTGTAGAAGCCAGCAGGGCAGTAAGGAGGCAGAAGCTGCTTCTAGTACCTTGGACCATGTAATGCTGGGCTGGGAAGGTCATTTAGCTAATTATGAAATAGATTTGTCATCTTACAGGCAGCCGGTGAAGGGAGTAGAGAATGGGTGTTATGAGGCTGGAACGGGCTGGTCAGGTAACAGCTTGGCTGCTGCATTCTGTACTAGCTGCAAGATATAGTGCCCTGAGGAAGCCTATGAGCGAAATGTGCATTGGCGTTAGGCTGATGTGTCTAATGTGCAATATATAAATGTTAGAAAAAGTGTCCGATCAAATGTGTGTACGTACATAGGAGAATGTGCCTCTGTTAACCTGCAGATAGCGTTACGACGAGCGGTGCAACTGCCCGCCCAGTCATAATACTATATGTGACTGGTAGAAATCTGAAATTAATTACTGCACTGATGAACATATAGTAGAAGTATTGATAATTAAGATCACAGGAGAAGGTGTTATTATTAGCCTGTATACAGTGTATCTAACGAGCGGTGCAACCGCTCGTCTCATTGTGAAACATATGTGATTGTTGGAAATTGGAAACTAATTACGGCACAGCCAAACTTGTAGCAGTATCTACACAGGAGAATGTGCTATTATTAGCCTGTATACAGTGTACCTGACGAGCGGTACAACCGCCCGTGCTACTGTAAAACATACGTGACTGTTAGAAATTAGAAACGAATTACAGTACTACCAAACTTACAGCAGTATCCTCAGGAATCAATAATCTCCATTGTGACATTTCACTGACGTGCTGCACCATAACAATCACTGCACTGCCAAACTTATAGGTGGAGTTTATAGCAATTAAAAACATAGGTGAATGTGTTATCATCAACCTGCATACAGCATACCAGATGAGCGGTGTAATTGCCTGTCTAATTGCAATAATATATACGACTGTTAGACACTTGAAAGCAATCACTGCACCGCTAAACATCTAGCAGGAGTACGCTTATTACCAAGTGTATAAGCATATGGATTGAGTTGGATCGAGATCTCTATTAATGAGAATGAGAACTGCGCAATATTAGCAGCAGAAAGCAAGAATCCAACTATAGAGGCACTAACTGCAACTACAGATTGCACGGTGATATATTTAAATCGTGCACATCATATCAGATGGGGCGCTGGATGACCACATAGGAGTTATTGCTGGCCCAAATTACTGTGTCAACTGACTATCTTTGGATCTTTTCTGAGTCACAGATCACATGGGAAATTAAAGGTGGTGATTCAGCAGGACATTGTAGTGACAATAATATTTTATAGCAAATTCACAGTCCAGCTTGCCAATATTATTCAGGCAACTGTGCCTATATAGCACTTGATGTGGGTAATGTGACAACTTTGGGTGCTTTATTGAGTGACTTATCTCTTACCTCACATGTATCTTTTGCACTACAATAAAAGACACAATAAATCACCTTGAGTAAACGAACTCTGCAGGCATAATATGCAACACCCCAGGGATGGGATCGTGTGGAACCTGCAATAACTATTACAATATAGGATCTGTGTCTCTGTCTGAAATCATCTGTTAACCGACACACATTTACTATCATAATTATTAATACCATATTGCATCTGTGGAACACATCCCAGTAATGAGTATTATTGCAGTTAAATATTCACGTATTTCCCAGTAAGAACCTTTTATGTCAATATAACTCAGTGGGAACCAGTACGGTTTACGCACATTAGGACCATCTTATTACATAAATACAAAAGGCACTCGACACACCAGCTTTGTTTTTAATCTTTATTCACTTAATTTTCATTCTTTTTCACTTTCCTTACTATCTTTTATTACTTCGCTTGATTACAAATTTAAGGACAATACTAGTCTGATTAATATCCTTAATTATACATAAAATTAATAAATATTAAGTGTGGCAATTTTGCCTATAAATACGAATAACATAGGGATTTTTTAACAATTTATCAATAAAGAAAAATATTTTAATATATTGGATATTGGGTTGTGTGCACCGCACAAAAAAACTGATTTCTTTTTTCTTTCCCCTCCCTTTGGGGATTTGACTTTATTCCTTGACCTAAATCAGTTGGTAGCACCTATAATTACCTTGAGAATGTCCCACGATTTATTCACTTAATTGTGATAGTGGTATTATTTAATATAAAGGTACCCCAAGTACATAAACTATCAGGACAGTTATATCCTGGTGCGGGTTACTCTCCAATTGGGAGGAGAATTTACTTTCTCCACCTTTTGGAAAACCTGAAAGCTCTGTAATTCTTTTGCTGGGTGACCCAGGTAGATGGCATTGCAGTAGTCTATGAACTTCTGAGGGAATCAAGAGCTTGATTCTGGTTATGGTCCACAGATGGAAGAATGAGGATTTGTATGTGGCGGATACCTGATGTCTGTGTCATCCACATACCAGGACAACACAAAGATTCAGCACACGTTCAGTATTTTGCGATTCTGAACACCAAAGCATAAATCCAGATGGTTGGTAAAGCTGTAGTCTTGTCCTTTGTTTGGGAGCTTCTATTATGTTTCACAAAGACTGAGTCACAGCCAACTGGCATCATCCACCCCTGGCGCTCAGCTAGACAACCATTTATTGGTATTAGGTTCTCAGTACATGGAGCAAAAAGCAGGTCATCTGCATAGCAGTGGTAGATCAGGCCATGACGTCTGATTATATCACCCAGAGGTAGCATGTATATTTTATAAAGCATAGGAGATCGGATTCACCCTTGAGGAACATTGGACGACAGTGATAATTATACTCCAGAAGATGTAAATGGTTTCGGACTTGGGTAATGTTTAATATGTTCAACAAGAGCAGATTTATTTCTCTCACAGCATGAAAATGGCCTCTCACCTGTGTGACTCCTCTGATGTGTAACAAGATTTGATTTCTGTGCAAAACATTTCCCACACTCAGAATAGGAATATGGCTTCTCACCTGTGTGACTCCTCTGATGTCTAACAAGATGTGATGTCGATGAAAAACATTTCCCACAGTCAGAACAGGAAAATGGCTTCTCACCTGTGTGACTTCTCTGATGTGTAACTAAATGTGATTTGTGTGCAAAACATTTCCCACACTCAGAACAGGAATACGTCTTCTCACCTGTGTGACTTCTCTGATGAATAACAAGATGTGATTTCCATGCAACACATTTCCCACACTCAGAACAGGAGTACGGCTTCTCACCTGTGTGACTTCTCTGATGACTAACAAGATGTGATGTCGATAAAAAACATTTCCCACACTCAGAACAGGAATATGGCTTCTCACCTGTGTGACTTCTCTGATGTATAACAAGAGCTGGTTTCTGTGCAAAACATTTCCTACACTCAGAACAGGAGTACGGCTTCTCACCTGTGTGACTTCTCTGATGACTAACAAGATGTGATGTCGATAAAAAACATTTCCCACACTCAGAACAGGAATATGGCTTCTCACCTGTGTGACTTCTCTGATGTCTAACAAGATGTGATGTCGATAAAAAACATTTCCCACACTCAGAACAGGAAAATGGCTTCTCACCTGTGTGACTTCTCTGATGTGTAACAAGAACTGATTTACATGCAAAACATTTCCCACACTCAGAACAGGAAAATGGCCTCTCACCTGTGTGACTTCTCTCATGTCTAACAAGATATGATTTATATGTAAAACATTTCCCACACTCAGAACAGGAAAATGGCCTCTCACCTGTGTGAGCATGCTGATGAATAACAAAATGTGATTTGTATGCAAAACATTTCCCACACTCAGAACAGGAATATGGCTTCTCACCTGTGTGACTTCTCTGATGTGTAGCAAGAAATGATTTATATGCGAAACATTTCCCACACTCAGAACAGGAATACGGCTTCTCACCTGTGTGACTTCTCTCATGTCTAACAAGATATGATTTATATGTAAAACATTTCCCACACTCAGAACATGGAAATGGCCCGTCCCCTGCCTTAGCTGGCTGATGGGTAATAGGCTTTGTGTTCTGTGTAAAACATTTGGCATCTATAGAACAAGGAAACACTGTATCTACTGTCAGAGCTGTAACAGATGCACCAATATCAGAGTGATCAGGAGAACATTTCCCAGTATCAGAGGGATCAGCTGATAGAGCTGGATGAATAATTGGGGTAATGGGGTTAGCTCCTGGAGAATCCGGTCTACTGTCATTATCTGTTATTTCAGAATCTAGGGATAACATTAGATGTCCTTCTGAGATATTCCTGCTTGTGTGTCCATCTGCTGGAAATAAAATACATTAATATATATAATGAGTAGACAAGACCCAGGGTGTTACAGGATACAATATATAATTCTATAACTGACATTTTTACCTGTAATCATTGCTTTTATGTTTATTAAAAAACAAAAAAAGCTAGGATGCTTAGAATGGAGCTTGATCAACACTGAACGCTCATGTGGGATTACTAGAGGGGACGTGGATGCTCATGTGGGATTACTAGAGGTGACGTGGACGCTCACGTGGAATTACTAGAGGTGACACGGACACTCACGTGGGATTACTAGAGGTGACACGGACGCTCACGTGGGATTACTAGAGGTGACACGGACGCTCACGTGGGATTACTAGAGGAGACAGGGACGCTCACGTGGGATTACTAGAGGTGACAGGGACGCTCACGTGGGATTACTAGAGGTGACAGGGACGCTCACGTGGGATTACTAGAGGTGACAAGGACGCTCACGTGGGATTACTAGAGGTGACGCGGACGCTCACGTGGGATTACTAGAGGTGACACGGATGCTCACGTAGGATTACTAGAGGTGACATGGACGCTCATGTGGGGTTACTAGAGGTGACATGGACGCTCATGTGGGATCACTAGAGGTGACACGGATGCTCATGTGGGATCACTAGAGGTGACATGGACGCTCATGTGGGATTACTAGAGGTGACATGGACGTTCATGTGGGGTTACTAGAGGTGACATGGACGCTCACGTGGGGTTACTAGAGGTGACATGGACGCTCGCGTGGGATTACTAGAGGTGACATGGACGCTCATGTGGAATCACTAGAGGTGACACGGACGCTCATGTGGGATCACTAGAGGTGACATGGACGCTCATGTGGGGTTAATAGAGGTGACATGGACGCTCATGTGGGGTTACTAGAGGTGACATGGGCGCTCGTGGGGTTACTAGAGGTGACATGGACGCTCATGTGGGGTTACTAGAGGTGACATGGACATTCACGTGGGGTTACTAGAGGTGACATGGACGCTCACGTGGGGTTACTAGAGGTGACATGGATGTTCATGTGGGGTTACTAGAGGTGACATGGATGCTCACGTGGGGTTACTAGAGGTGACATGGGCGCTCATGTGGGATTACTAGAGGTTATATGGACGCTCATGTGGGATTACTAGAGGTGACATGGACGTTCATGTGGGATTACTAGAGGTGACATGGCCACTCATGTGGGATTACCAGAGGTGACAAGGACGCTCATGTGGGATTACTAGAGGTGACATGGACGCTCATGTGGGATTACTAGAGGTGACATGGACACTCATGTGGGATTACTAGAGGTGACACGGACGCTCATGTGGGATTACTAGAGGTGACATGGACGCTCATGTGGGATTACTAGAGGTGACACGGACGCTCATGTGTGATTACTAGAGGTGACATGGACGCTCATGTGGGATTACTAGAGGTGACATGGGCTTTGCAATAATAAAACAGCAAAGAAGAGACAGTGCTGTCCTGTTTGTGCACTAATAAATAATATATAACCTTTATTAAGTACAGTAAAGTATGTAAGATAAATCAGTGATATATTAAACACAAAGGTAAATGTATAAAGGTGAATAAAGTAATAAAGAAACAAGTGTATTTGTTGTTAAACATCGGCATGTATATTATATTGGGTGATAATTGATTCAGTGCTGGTAATCCTGGTCAGTAAGAATATATTTATATATTACACCCATACGAGGATGGGATAAATTACACATTTAATAATATTGTGGCAGAGTTTCCTCCAGCGGTAATCTCAATGGAACATCATACTGTATGTATAAACACTGTGTGGGGGGGATTCAGTTCATCGCAAAAACTCCCTAACCAATTAGCCGCAAAAAGTTATTGGTGATATTTCTCCATAGATTTTTTATTTTGCTCACAAATGTCTGCGCACTGAGCAGTTGTGCGGTGTTAGAAGGAACTCATTTATAATAAGATTTTAAACCTATCGGTAAATCTATTTTTCCTAGTCCGTAGAGGATGCTGGGGACTCCGTAAGGACCATGGGGTATAGACGGGCTCCGCAGGAGACATGGGCACCTAAATAGAACTTTTCCTATGGGTGTGCACTGGCTCTTCCCTCTATGCCCCTCCTCCAGACCTCAGTTAGAGAACTGTGCCCAGAGGAGACGGACAATACAAGGCAGGATTTAAAAATCCAAGGGCAAGATTCATACCAGCCCACACCAATCAAACCATGTAACCTGGAACATACATAACCAGTTAACCGTATGAACAACAACAGTGACGGTCCAAAACCGACTCCAACTGTAACATAACCCTTATGTAAGCAACAACTATATGCAAGTCTTGCAGAGTTTCCGCACTGGGACGGGCGCCCAGCATCCTCTACGGACTAGGAGAAATAGATTTACCGGTAGGTTTAAAATATTATTTTCTCTTAAGTCCTAGAGGATGCTGGGGACTCCGTAAGGACCATGGGGTTTATACCAAAGCTCCCAATCGGGCGGGAGAGTGCGAATGACTCTGCAGCACCGACTGAGCAAAAGCTAGGTCCTCGTCAGCCAGGGTATCAAACTCCGACCAAGTCGCCGCACGGCAAAGCTGTAATGCCGAGACGCCTCGGGCAGCCGCCGAAGAAGAGCCCACCATTCCTAGTGGAATGGGCCTTAACCGAATTTGGAACCGGCAATCCAGCCGCAGAATGAGCCTGCTGAATCGTATTACAGATCCAGTGAGCAATAGTCTGCTTCGAAGCAGGTGCGCCAATCTTATTAGCAGCATACAGGACAAACAGTGCCTCTGTTTTCCTAATTCTAGCCGTTCTGGCTACATAAATCTTCAAAGCCCTGACTACGTCCAGGGACCTGGAATCCTCCAAGTCACTCGTAGCCACAGGCACCAGATGGAATGAAGAAACCACTTTAGGCAAATATTGAGGGTGTGTCCTCAATTCCGCTCTATCCACATGAAAAATCAAGTAGGGGCTCTTGTGTGACAAAGCCGCCAATTCTGACACTCTCCTTGCCGATGCCAAGGCCAACTACATGACCACCTTCCAGGTAAGAAATTTAAACTCAACCCTGTTAAGTGGTTCAAACCAGTGTGATTTTAGGAACTGCAACAACACGTTCAGGTCCCACGGTGCCACTGGAGGCACATAAGGAGGCTGGATGTGCAGCACTCTCTTTACAAACGTCTGGACTTCTGGAAGAGAAGCCAATTCCCTCTGAAAGAAAATCGAAGGGCTGAAATCTGTACCTTAACAGAACCTAATTTCAGGCCCATATCCACTCCTGTCTGCAGGAAGTGGAGAAAACGCCCCAAATGAAAATCTTCCATAGGCGCGTTCTTGTTTTCACACCAAGACACATACTTTCGCCAGATACGGTGATAATGTTTCACCGTCACCTCCTTCCTAGCCTTTATTAAAGTAGGGATGACCTCCTCCGGAATCCCCTTCTCCGCTAGGATTCGGCGTTCAACCGCCATGCCGTCAAACGTAACCGCGGTAAGTCTTGGAATATACAGGGCCCCTGTTGCAACAGGTCCTCCCTCAGAGGGAGAGGCCAGGGATCTCCTGTGAGCATCTCTTGAAGATCTGAGTACCAGGCCCTTCGAGGCCAGTCTGGAACAACGAGTATCGTCTGTACTCTTCTTCGCCTTATGATCCTCAACACTTTTTTGATGAGAGGAAGAGGAGGAAACATGGAGACTGAGTGGAACACCCACGGTGTTACCAGGTAGTCTACTGCTACTGCCTGAGGGTCCAGAGACCTGGCACAATACCTCCGAAGCTTTTTGTTGAGGCGTGACGCCATCAAGTCTATTTGAGGAATTCCCCAAAGACGTGTTATATCTGCAAAGACTTCTTGATGAAGTCCCCACTCTCCTGGATGGAGATCGTGTCTGCTGAGGAAGTCTGCTTTCCAGTTGTCCACTCCCGGAATGAAAACAGCCGACAGAGCGCTTACGTGATTTTCCGCCAAGCGAAGAATCCTTGCGGCTTCCGCCATCGCGACTCTGCTTCTTGTCCCGCCTTGGTGGTTCACATGAGCCACTGCTGTGACATTGTCTGATTGAATCAGAACTGGTAGGTTTCGAAGAAAACTCTACGCTTGTCGAAGGCCGTTGTATATGGCCCTGAGTTCCAACACGTTAATGTGTAGACAGGATTCCTGGTCTGACCACAGTCCCTGAAAATGTTTTCCTTGGGTGACTGCTCCCCATCCTCGGAGGCTCGCGTCCGTGGTTACCAGGATCCAGTCCTGAATTCCGAACCTGCGACCCTCCAGCAGGTCAGCACTTTGTAGCCACCATAGGAGAGACACCCTGGCCCTTGATGTAAGTGCAGATGCGACCCGGACCATTTGTCCAGAAAGTCCCATTGAAACGTCCTCGCATGGAACCTGCCGAAGGGGATGGCCTCGTAGTCCGCCACCATTTTTCCCAGAACTCGAGTGCATTGTTGAACCCTTTTCGGTTTTAGCAGGTCTCTGACCATGTTCTGGATGTCCTGGGCCTTCCCCAACGGAAGAAAAAATAGGATTTTGGTACTTACCAGGTAAATCCTTTTCTTTGAATCCATAGGGGGCACTGGAGTACTCTTGGGATATGGACGGCTTCCACCGGAAGAAGGCACTGAATAAATTAATTTTGAGACTACTCCTCCCCTCCATATCCTGCAGCACTTCAGTGTTTTTTACTGAGCCGAACAGGATCGATAGAGAGATTGACAAAAGGAGAATTACATATAGTCTCACAGACAACAATAAAGTTGACACAACGTAACAGACAACTAAACAGTTGACACCATAACTGATTAACCCTTGTTAAATTTAAACCAGTCGTGAAAGTGTGTTACCATAAGAACCACTGAACTCCTAAAACAGGTAAACTGCTCTGGGTGGGCGTCCAGTGCCCCCTATGGATTCAAAGAAAAGGATTTACCTGGTAAGTACCAAAATCCTATTTTCTTTTTCATCCACTAGGGGTCACTGGAGTACTCTTGGGATGTACCAAAGTCTCCTCCGTGGCGGGAGAGCTGTTTGGCACTTGTAACACTAAACGGCCAAAGCTAGATGCTGATGCCGCGAACGTATCAAACTTGTAAAAGCGCACAAACGTGTGCACTGACGACCAAGTAGCCGCACGGCAAAGCTGTGTCGTAGAAGCCCCACGACTCGCTGCCCATGACGTCCCCACAGAACGTGTGGAATGAGCTGTTACTGAAGTAGGTGGTTGTAACCTAGCATAAAGGTAAGCCTGACGTATAGTCAGTTTGATCCATCTGGATAAGGTCTGCTTAGAGGCTGGCCAACCCCTCTTAGCTGCGTCATAGAGAACAAACAACGTATCTGTCTTACGCACAGTAGACGTTCGGGAAACATAGATGCGCAATGCGCGAACCACATCCAACGTTCCAGAATCTCCTGTTAACACAGGAACTACTATTGGTTGATTGATGTGAAAAGACGACACTACCTTTGGTAGAAAAACGGGATTCGTCCGAAGTTCCGCTCTGTCATCATGAAAAATTAAATACGGTGACTTGCATGACAAGGCACCCAAATCTGAAACACGCTTAGCCGAAGCTAAGGCTAAAAGAAAAATCGTTTTCCAAGTGAGAAATTTAATATCCACTTGTTGTAAGGGTTCAAAGTAATCGGACTGTAAGAAATCTAAAACCAGATTCAAGTCCCATGGTGCTGTAGGTGGAATAAAAGGAGGCTGTATCCTCTTTACACCCTGTAGAAACGTATGTATTGACTGCAACGAGGCCAATTTCCTTTGAAAATAAATTGACAACGCAGATACCTGCACCTTTAGTGTGGAAAGACGTAGTCCTCCATCTAACCCCATTTGTAAAAATAACAAAAGACGGGATAATTTAAAAGACGATGTCGGAAATTTCCGAGCTTCACACCAACCTATATAAGTACGCCAAATTCTATAATAATGAGCTGCCGTAACCGGCTTCCTAGCTCGTACCATGGTTGGTATAACAGACTCAGGAATGCCTTCTTTCCTTAAGATGGCCTTTTCAACAGCCACCCCGTCAAACGCAGCCGCGCTAAATCGGGGTAAAGGAACGGACCCTGTTGTAACAGGTCCGGACGTAGTGGGAGTGGCCACGGATCGTCTGCGAGTAACCCGAGGAGATCCGAGAACCAAGCCCTCCGAGGCCAATGAGGCGCTATTAGAATGACTGTGACGAACCCTCTCTTGATCCGTTTTAGCACCAGCGGGAGCAGTGGAAACGGTGGAAATAGATACACAAGGCTGTATGGCCACGTGGCTGTGAGAGCATCCACCGCCACTGCCCTTGGATCTCTTGTTCTGGACACATATCTTGACACCTGATGATTGTGGCGGGATGCCATTAGATCCACCTGAGGGTAACCCCACTTCTGGATCAACATCTGAAATACTTCTGGATTTAACGCCCACTCTCCTGGATGAAAATCCCGACGACTGAGAAAATCTGCCTCCCAGTTGTCCACTCCAGGAATGAACACTGCCGATAATATCACCTGGTGATATTCGGCCCATCTGAGGATCCGAGCTACTTCCCGCATAGCCATGCGGCTTCTCGTTCCTCCTTGTTTGTTTATGTATGCGACTGCCGTCGCATTGTCTGACTGCACCTGAACAGTCTGAAAACGAAACATGTACACCGCTTGTCTTAGAGCATTGTAAATCGCCCTGAGTTCCAGAACATTTATGGATAGCGATCTTTCGTGATCTGCCCAGAGGCCCTGGAGCCGATAACTCTGAACTACAGCTCCCCAACCTCTGAGACTTGCGTCTGTTGTCAGAATTATCCAATTCGCGACGCCGAATCGTCTCCCTGCAGATAGATTGTGTATTTTTAACCACCAGAGAAGAGACACCCTGACTTGTGGTGACAACCTCACCCTGTGGTGCAACTGCAGATGTGATCCCGACCACTGTGCTAACACCTCCAGTTGAAACGGACGTGAGTGAAATCTTCCGAACTGAAGTGCTTCGAAAGCCGCCACCATTGTGCCTAAAAGGCGAATGCACAAATGTACTGAGACTGTGCGTGGCTTGAGCACTAATTGCACCAGATGACGAATGCCCTGTACTTTCTGTTGTGGCAGGTAAACCCTTTGTTTTACTGTATCGAGAATCATCCCTAGGAATTGAAGTCGTTGACACGGAATTAGATGTGATTTCTTTAAACTGACTATCCAACCGTGCTGAACTAGTACATTGTACGTTAGCAAGGCATGTTGGAGAAGCAATTGTTGAGACGGAGCCTTTATGAGTAGATCGTCTAAATACGGAACAATTATTACTCCTAGGGACCTGAGATGAGCTGTCATCACGGACATTACCTTGGTGAATACCCGAGGCGCTGATGAGAGGCCAAACGGTAGAGCCTGAAATTGGTAATGGTCTCGCCTTATCGCAAACCTTAAGAAACTCTGGTGAGGTGGCCAAATCGGAATGTGCAAATACGCATCCTTGAGATCTAGTGCAATCATGAATTCCTGTGGCTCTAACCCTGCAATTACTGACCTGAGAGATTCCATCTTGAATCTGTGGTAAGTGACGTAATGATTGAGACCTTTTAGGTTCAATATTGGCCTGACTGAGCCATCTGGTTTTGGTACCAGAAACAGACTGGAATAATAACCCTGCCCCTGTTCCTGCACAGGGACCGGAATTATCACTGCAGCATTCAGCAGAGACTGAACGGCAACCTGCAGAACTGCTTTCTTGTCGTCCGACACAGGCAGTCCTGTCGTGAAAAATCTTCCTGTCGGAAGATAATCGAACTCTATTTTGTAACCCTCTAATACTAATTTGCGGATCCACCCATCTGTGGACGTCTGCAGCCACGCCCCCTGAAAGCTCTGAAGGCGTGCTCCCACAATTGGAGATCCGAGATGGGCTGGGAGCCCGTCATGCCACTGGTTTGTTAGTGGTCTTGGTGTCTTGACGACCTGCATTGGATTGTCGGGCACTACGTCCCCGACCTCTTCTACCCGGCGTGACTGCTCCTGTGCCCTGCCCACGAAAGGGCTGAGTTCTAAAGGATTTGAACGCCGGACCAGAATATTTCCGTTTAGGTATAGTTGTAGGCGATGGAAGAAAAACAGACTTCCCTCCAGTAGCCTCAGAAATCCATTTGTCCAATTCCGGACCAAAAAGTTTCTCGCCATCATAAGGCAATGCCTCTATACCTTTTTTAACCTCCGTCTCCGCCTGCCACGAACGCAGCCAAAGTGCTCGTCGTACTATGACTAGCGATGAGGACAGGCGAGAAGTAAGCTGACAGACGTCAGTAGAAGCTGTACATAGATATTCAGCAGCTTCCCAGATTTGATCCGCGAGAAGTATAAGATGATCATCTTGCAGAGCCGATTTGAGCTCTTTTATCCATACCATTAAAGCTTTAGTAACCCAAATGCCAACCAACCCAGGTCTTAACAGCACTCCAGCTGCTGTATACATGGACCTTAGCATAGCCTCTATTTTACGATCTGCAGGGTCTTTAAGCGTAGTAGCAGTTGGTACTGGTATGGTTAACTTCCTTGTAAGTTTAGATACGGATGAATCCACCAATGGTGGGTTCTCCCATGTAGCTGTCATGGACTCTGGAAACGGGTAACTCGATTTAAATCTACGAGGAATAGAAAACCGTTTATCCGGATTTTTCCGTGATTCCAGTAACATTTTATTAAGAGACTCCGAGATAGGGAAACACATCGGAGATCTCTGTCGTTTAGTAAAGACTACCTCATCATTCGTCAGTGGCTCCTCAGTTTCCGTAAACTCCAGCGACTGACGAACTGCTCTGATGAGATTGTCAATACCTGGGCTGTCAAAGTCGTCACTTTCTGACTGTTGTTCTATTTCGCCCTCCTCATACTCCTGTTCAGTGAGATCTAGTATCCCAGAGACAGGAAAATTAGTAGGAAAAGGAAACTTATCTTTTCCACTCAAGGTGGACTTATGACCAGTTTGAGACTCCCCAGGTAACTCAAATGGTCTCATCTTAAACTCAGATCTTGCCGCCTCTCTTTCTTCACGAGAGGCGGCCAGCTCTGATTGTAAACCAACTAATACATCTGCAAGTAAAGCCCATGGAGGGTCCAGAGATGCTGGCTTTACTTCTGGAATGGAAATCGTATTTATGGCTGTATTAACAACACATGCTGTACATGTGGTGGATCCATCAGGCAACACACTCTTACAGACATGACATGACAAATGTTTCTTAGATTTTGCTGGTGTCTTACTCATTATGAAGACAGACAATACAAACTACACACAGACAGACTGCACGACTCAGTAATAACACCAAAGTTCCTGGTATATATCTAGGCAAGTGCAGTGCCTGCCAGCAATACGAAAACTGACCCCAAAATTCCCCTAGTACCACTCTTAACCGAGATGTAATATAGGAAACCTGGAACAGACAGGAGAACATTAAACATACTAAGCACCAAGCCTTTCCTTAAAGCTTGACACTGCCAAATACTGTTAAAGTCTCCCCCCCACTCCCACGACCTCCGTGTACCGCACCGGGTCTGGGCCTGTGGAAGTTTTGCAAAGGGCCGTGTGAGCGGCCTGTTCTGTAGGCCCTGGACAACGGGAACTCCTCGGCTGCTGCGGGCGGATAGCGGAAGCAGAGAGCGTACTGCATAGAGCCGTGGAGCGGCCTATGCACACGTGCTCCCGCCCGTCACACACAGCATAGCGGCGTGTCTGTGTAGCCAAGCAGCGCTGCTGCTGCTGCGGCGCAGGGAGCAGCGGTCTCTTAGGATGCTGGGAGCCGGAGAGTGAGAGCGCGCCGCATGGACCGTGAAGCGGCCCATGCACACGCGCTCCGGGCAGCGGTGAGTACCCAACCAATCCCCAACAGTGGAGCGGCAGCAAGCGCTGACCGCCCCAACCCAACATACCTGGACCGTGACAAGTCTATGACGGGGCTTTCATCCAAGCTCCGTCCAGCTTTCCTGCAGGCAGCCTGCAAGTGGAGTGAGGGGGCTCTTTACAGAGAGGTCCGACACTCACGGCTACTCAGCCGCTTCCACTGTCCCTGACCCACGCCTGTTAGAAGGGGGGAAAGGACGTGGAAATTGAAAAAAAAAAAAAAAACTTAGAAAAAATTCCAATACTTTGTGGACGAGCTCCACTATGCCTTCTAACTGTGTCGAGCACAGAAAAAACACTGGAGTGCTGCAGGATATGGAGGGGAGGAGTAGTCTCAAAATTAATTTATTCAGTGCCTTCTTCCGGTGGAAGCCGTCCATATCCCAAGAGTACTCCAGTGACCCCTAGTGGATGAAAAAGAAACCTTCATTTGTTCCGTATCCAGTATCATACCTAGGAACATTAGTCGAGTTGTCGGAATCAACTGTGACTTCGGTAGATTCAGAATCCAACCGTGTTGCTGGAGCACTCTCAGAGAGAGCGTTACACTGTTCAGCAATTTTCTCTCTTGATCTCGCCTTTATCAGGAGATCGTCCAAGTATGGGATAATTGTGACTCCATGCTTGCGCAGGAGCACCATGATTTCTGACAAAATCCTCAGGGCCGTGGAAAGCCCAAACGGCAACGTCTGAAATTGGTAATGACAATCCTGTACAATGAATCTTAGGTATTCCTGATGGGAGGGATATATGGGGACATGAAGGTACGCATCCTTTATGTGCAGTGACACCATACTGGCTATAATCGTCCTGAGGGATTCCATCTTGAATTTGAATCTTTTCATGTACAGGTTTAGGGATTTTAGATGCAAAATAGGTCTTACCGAACCGTCCGGTTTCGGGACCACAAAGAGGGTTGAGTAGTAGCCTCTTCCCTGCTGGTTCAAGGGAACCCTGATAATTAGTTGCTGTAGACACAGCGTTTGAATTGCAGCTAACACTACATTCCGTTCTGGTGTAGAAGCTGGTAATGCCGACTTGAAATATCAGCGCGGAGGCACCTCTTCGAATTCCAGTTTGTAACCCAGGGAAACTATTTCCAACACCCAAGGATTCAGGTCTGAGCTGACCCAGGCCTGGCTGAAAAGTCGAAGACGTGCCCCCACCGGTGCAGACTCCCTCAGGGGAGCCCCAGCGTCATGCTGAGCGTTTTGAAGTAGCCGGGGAGGACATTTGTTCCTGGGCACTGGCCGAAGCGGGTTCTCTATCCCTCCAGCCTTACCTCTGGCAAGGAAGGAGGACCCCCGACCTCTTCTGGACTTTTGCGACCGAAAGGACTGCATCTGATACGGTGATATTTTCTTTTGCTGTTGGGGAATAAATGGTAAAAAATAAGATTTTACTCACCGGTAAATCTATTTCTCGTAGTCCGTAGTGGATGCTGGGGACTCCGTAAGGACCATGGGGAATAAACGGGCTCCGCAGGAGACTGGGCACTCTAAAGAAAGATTTAGTACTACCTGGTGTGCACTGGCTCCTCCCTCTATGCCCCTCCTCTAGACCTCAGTTAAGGAAACTGTGCCCGGAAGAGCTGACAGTACAAGGAAAGGATTTTTGGAATCCAGGGTAAGACTCATACCAGCCACACCAATCACACCGTACAACTTGTGATAACATACCCAGTTAACAGCATGAATAACAAACGAGCATCACTCAACGGATGCCACATAACATAACCCTTTAGTAAGCAATAACTATATACACGTATTGCAGAAAGTCCGCACTTGGGACGGGCGCCCAGCATCCACTACGGACTACGAGAAATAGATTTACCGGTGAGTAAAATCTTATTTTCTCTAACGTCCTAGTGGATGCTGGGGACTCCGTAAGGACCATGGGGATTATACCAAAGCTCCCAAATGGGCGGGAGAGTGCGGATGACTCTGCAGCACCGACTGGGCAAACACAAGGTCCTCCTCAGCCAGGGTATCAAACTTGTAGAATTTTGCAAATGTGTTTGAACCTGACCAAGTAGCAGCTCGGCAAAGCTGTACTGCCGAGACCCCTCGGGCAGCCGCCCAAGAAGAGCCCACCTTCCTTGTGGAATGGGCTTTCACTGATTTTGGATGCGGCAATCCAGCCGCAGAATGAGCCTGCTGAATCGTGTTACAGATCCAGCGAGCAATAGTTTGCTTTGAAGCAGGAGCACCCAGCTTGTTGGATGCATACAGGATAAACAGCAAGTCAGTCTTCCTGACTCCAGCCGTTCTGGTAACATAAATCTTCAAAGCCCGGACTACGTCAAGCAACTTGGAATCCTCCAAGTCATGAGTAGCCGCAGGCACCACAATAGGTTGGTTCAAATGAAAAGATGACAACACCTTTGGCTGAAATTGCGGACGTGTCCGCAATTCTGCCCTGTCCATATGGAAAACCAGATAGGGTCTTTTACATGATAAAGCCACCAATTCTGACACACGCCTAGCCGAAGCTAAGGCCAACAGCATGACCACTTTCCACGTGAGATACTTTAGCTCCACGGTTTTAAGTGGCTCAAACCAGTGGGATTTCAGGAAACCCAACACCACGTTAAGATCCCATGGTGCCACTGGTGGCACAAAAGGGGGCTGAATATGCAGCACTCCCTTAACAAACGTCTGAACCTCAGGCAGTGAAGCCAGTTCCTTTTGAAAGAAAATGGATAGGGCCGAAATCTGGACCTTTATGGACCCTCATTTTAGGCCCATAGACACTCCTGACTGTAGGAAGTGCAGGAACCGGCCCACCTGGAATTCCTCTGCAGGGGCCTTCCTGGCCTCACACCAAGCAACATATTTTCGCCATATACGGTGATAATGCTTTGCTGTCACGTCCTTCCTAGCCTTTATCAGCGTAGGAACAACTTCTTCGGAATGCCTTTTTCCGCTAGGATCCAGTGTTCAACCGCCATGCCGTCAAACGCAGCCGCGGTAAGTCTTGGAACAGACAGGGCCCTTGTTGCAACAGGTCCTGTCTGAGAGGCAGAGGCCATGGGTCCTCTGTGAGCATTTCTTGCAGTTCCGGGTACCAAGTCCTTCTTGGCCAAACCGGAACAATGAGTATTGTTCTCACTCCTCTTTTTCTTACAATTCTCAGCACCTCTGGTATGAGAGGAAGAGGAGGAAACACATAGACTGACTGGTACACCCATGGTGTTACTAGTGCGTCCATAGCTATTGCCTGAGGGTCCCTTGACCTGGCGCAATACCTTTTTAGCTTTTTGTTGAGGCGGGACGCCATCATGTCCACCTGTGGCAGTTCCCAACGATTTGCAATCTGTGTGAAGACTTCTTGATAAAGTCCCCACTCTCCCGGGTGGAGGTCGTGCCTGCTGAGGAAGTCTGCTTCCCAGTTGTCCACTCCCGGAATGAACACCGCTGACAGTGCTTGCAGGTGATTCTCCGCCCAACGAAGAATCCTGGTGGCTTCCGCCATTGCCACCCTGCTTCTTGTGCTGCCCTGGCGGTTTACATGGGCCACTGCGGTGATATTGTCTGATTGAATCAGCACTGGTTGGTTTCGAAGCAAAGGCTCCACTTGACTCAGGGCGTTGTATATGGCCCTTAGTTCCAGGATACTGATGTGCAGACAAGTCTCCTGACTTGACCACAGCCTCGGAGGCTTGCATCCGTGGTCACCAGGACCCAGTCCTGTATGCCGAACCTGCGGCCTTCGAAGAGGTGAGCACTTTGAAGCCACCACAGAAGAGACACCCTGGCCTGGGGGACAGGGTGATCAGCCGATGCATCTGAAGATGCGATCCGGACCACTTGTCCAACAGATCCCACTGAAAGATCCTCGCATGGAACCTGCCGAAGGGAATGGCTTCATATGACGCCACCATCTTTCCCAGGACTCGCGTGCAGTGATGCACCGACACCTGTTTCGGTTTTAGGAGGTCTCTGACCAGAGTCACAAGCTCCTGAGCCTTCTCCGCCGGGAGAAACACCTTCTTCTGGTCTGTGTCCAGAATCATGCCCAGGAAGGGCAGACGCGTCGTAGGGATCAGGTGCGACTTTGGAATATTCAAGATCCACCCGTGTTGTTGCAACACTTCCTGAGAGTGTGCTAGGCCAATCAGCAACTGCTCCCTGGACCTCGCCTTTATGAGGAGATCGTCCAAGTATGGGATAATTGTAACTCCTTGCTTTCGAAGGAGTACCATCATCTCCGCCATTACCTTGGTAAATATTCTCGGTGCCGTGGACAGGCCAAACGGCAACGTCTGGAATTGGTAATGAGAGTCCTGTTCCACAAACCTGAGGTACTCCTGATGAGGAGGATAAATGGGGACATGCAAGTAAGCATCCTTGATGTCCAGCGACACCATAAAATCCCCCTCTTCCAGGCTTGCAATGACCGCTCTGAGCGATTCCATTTTGAACTTGAATTTCTTCAGATAAATGTTCAGGGATTTTAAATTCAAAACGGGTCTGACCGAACCGTCCGGTTTCGGCACCACAAACATTGTGGAATAGTAGCCCCTTCCATGTTGAAGAAGGGGAACCTTCACCACCACCTGCTGGAGATATAACTTGTGAATTGCCGCCAACACTACCTCACTTTCCATGGGAGAAGCCGGCAGGGCCGATTTTAGGTAACGGTGAGGGGGCGTCACTTCTAATTCCAGCTTGTATCCCTGAGACACAATTTGTATAGCCCAAGGATCCACCCGTGAGCGAACCCACTGGTGGCTGAAATTTCGGAGACGCGCCCCCACCGCTCCTGGCTCTGCCTGTGGAGCCCCAGCATCATGCGCTGGATTTAGTGGAGGCCGGGGAGGACTTTTGTTCCTGGGAACTAGCTGCATGATGCAGCTTCTTTCCTCTACCCCTGCCTCTGGCAAGAAAAGATGCACTTCTGACTTTCTTGCTTTTTTGTGAACGAAAGAAGTGCATTTGGTAATACGGTGCATTCTTTGGCTGTGAGGGAACATATGGCAAAAAATTCGACTTCCCAGCCATTGCTGTGGAAACCAGGTCCGAGAGACCGTCCCCAAACAATTCCTCACCCTTGTAAGGTAAAACCTCCATGTGTTTTTTAGAGTCGGCATCACCAGTCCACTGCCGAGTCCACAGGAACCTTCTGGCAGAAGTCGACATTGCGTTTACTCTAGAGCCCAGTAGGCAAATATCCCTCTGGGCATCCCTCATATATAAGACAGTGTCTTTGATATGTCCCAGGGTCAGTAAAATAGTCTCCCTGTCCAGGGTATCTATCCCCTCAGACAGAGTATCTGTCCATGCTGCCACAGCACTACACATCCAGGCCGAAGCAGTTGCTGGCCTCAGTAGAGTACCAGAATGTGTATAAACAGACTTCAGGATACCTTCCTACTTCCTATCCGCAGGATCCTTTAGGGCGGCCGTATCCTGTGACGGCAGGGCCACCTTCTTAGATAAGCGTGTCAACGCCTTATCTATCTACAGTTTCCTACTGTATTGTCTTACTGACCTGTAGTTTCCTATTGTATTGTCTTTACTGACCTATAGTTTCTTCTGTATTGTCTTACTGACCTATAGTTTCCTACTGTATTGTCATACTGACATATAGTGGCTTCTGTATTGTTTTACTGACCTAGTTTCCTTCTGTAATGTCTTACTGACCTATAGTTTCTTCTGTATTGTTTTACTGACCTATAGTTTCCTTCTGTATTCTTACTGACCTATAGTTTCTTCTGTAATGTCTTACTGACCTAGTTGCCTTCTGTATTGTCTTACTGACCTATAGTTTCCTTCTATATTGTCTTACTGACCTATAGTTTCCTACTGTATCACTGTCTTACTGACTTATAGTTTCCTGTCTTACTGACCTATAGTTTCCTACTGTATTGTCTTACTGACCTAAAGTTTCTTCTGTATTGTCTTAGGGCCCTACACACTAAAAGATTATCTGTCCAATCTGGCTGATTGGAAAGAAAATCTGGCAATGTCTGGGAGCAAATGGCAATTTACTATTTGCTCTCAAAGATTGGAAAACAGACAAAAATGGACTTTCAGACAGATTGGTTACATTTGTTTCATTAAACCAATTTATCTGAACTGTGTTTGTCCATTTTCTTGATTTTAGGAGCAAATGGTTGATTGTCATTTGCTCCCAGACATTGCCGGATTTTCTTTCCAATCAGCCAGATTGGACAGATAATCTTTAAGTGTGTAGGGCCCTTTACTGAACTATAGTTTCTGACTGTATTGTCTTACTGACCTATAGTTTCCTACTGTATTGTCTTACTGACCTATAGTTTCTGACTGTATTGTCTTACTGACCTATAGTTTCCTACTGTATTGTCTTACTGACCTATAGTTTCTTCTGTATTGTTTTACTGACCTATAGTTTCTTCTGTAATGTCTTACTGACCTATAGTTTCTTCTGTAATGTCTTACTGACCTATAGTTTCTTCTGTATTGTCTTACTGACCTATAGTTTCCTTCTGTATTGTCTTACAGACGTATAGTTTCCTATATACATAGTTTTCCTGTCTATGTATAGTAGGTATGGAAGAGATAACTACCATACATAGACAGTATATATAAGCCTCAGCGTCTCCCTTCTGAAAATGATAATGAATAAGGTGTGTGTGTGGATACCATGCACATGTAACTGATTCTATTTACAGGAAACAATAGGGAGAGCCCACGGCTGTCTGAAAGTGTTCTAGATGGTAAAGTATTACACATATGAATATATTTCTTCTAAATAAAATATTTTTCACCCCGGTTGATATAATACTGACAATTCAGTCAATAGTAATCTTTCTTTTAATTAAGTAGGATCAATTTATATGAATTTTTTGTGAATAGTTATTAAAGGTTATATTTTAATTGCAATTAGGTTAACAAGAGTGCTCCCAAAAAGGAAGTTTACTTCTTTCTTTCCGGACCGCTCTTCTATGCAGAAGGGAAATATCTGCTGTTTATTGAGAGATGCTCCCTGTAAGGAAATTACCACTTGTAGCTGAAATTGCAAAAGACCCCTCCCCTTGCATCAGGTAAATTAATGTCTCCTATGATTATGACTTCTCCCTTTAAAGCCATTTTACTGATGTCCAACAATAGATTCCTGTTCAAATCCTGCCCCTGGCCACGTCGTCTATAGATCACCCCAATGCGAATAATGTCCTTTCCCCCGGTTTCTGTGGTGACCAAAAGGGCTTCAGATTTGTCTTAAATATTTTGTATTAATTGAAGTAGCATTCATGCTTTTTTTCCCACATACATTGCTACCCTCCCTCCTACACTGACCATTCTATCCTTTCTAAATAAATTCTATCCTGGTATAGATATGTCCCAGTCATGATTCTCATTGCACTATGACTCTGTAATTGCCACAATATCCAGGTTATCCCTGTTCATTATCACAATTAGCTCTGGAATTTTGTCTCCTAAGCTCCTAGCATTTGCACACATAGCTTTAAGAATTATGTCTGTGCATCTGTTATTAGTAGCCATGTCCAGACAGTACAAAATAAATGACAAGTTTAAAGTTGAAATTACCTGCTTGGTGATGTTGTTCAGTATTTGGTATTTGTTTTTTTAACTAATCAGGAATCACACTCTGTCCTTTACACCATGACTGTTAGGCGCCGAGGGTCCGCTCGTCAGTGCGGCCGGCGCCTAGCAACGGGGACGCCACTGTCGGATCGTGTTCCCCGTTGCTGGGTCTAAGTTTATATCATCACTGGTTTCCTGGCTGTGTAGCATGCAGCTGCACGGCATGTTGTAATTATCACTCATCTGTTTCCCTGGCCATGCAGCTTGTCAGCTGCATGGCATTTAATCCAATCAGCCTCCAAACAGCTGATTGGAAGACTCTCTGTTAAAAGCACTCCCAGGACTCCTCACAGACGCCGGTGATAGCTTCCTGTTTGCCTGATTCTGCTGCAGAGAGAGTTCCCAGTCCCGGTCTGTTCGTTTGTTCCTGTTCTCAGTGATCCTGTACTCGGAAGTTACCATCTGTTCCTGGAGTCTGATCAAGCACCTTTAACATCTGGTGGCGTTCGTGAGTCGCGGCGCAGCCGTGTGTTGCGGCTTGTCCGCTACTATTTATTATTGTGTTTATTTTGAGTTCTGGAGCTTTGCGGAGGATTCCGCTTCCACAAGATCCACTCTGGTGTCCAGCGGTGCCGGATAGGAGTGTCGGATCCGTGGATCTTTGGTTGTCCTTTTCCCTGGCGGCTAGTCCGCACATACCTTTTGATTTAGTTTAGTTAGCTTGTAACCCCTGGCTTGGTTGCTTAGTCAGAGGGCCCCTTGTTATCACCCTGTCTCGGACTTCCCCTTGTCTCCCATTAAGACCTGCGGGGGCATCGGGGTTGGGCAGACATAATCCGCCCTTCGAACGCGGCTGCCATGGGCTCAAGCAACCATAGTCTCGCAGGGGATTTCTGATAACACGGGCGAGACAACGGAGTTAGGGCGCCAGGGGTTACTAGGCTCTCCAGCTCCCACAACCTGTATTTCATTCCTGTACTCAGATCTCTGCCATAAGATCTTCTCCAGTCTGGAGTACAGGAATCGTAACATTATCACCGGCCTGACAAAAGAAAAAATTTTCAACAGGAGTTAATTTTTTCACTTATCCAGTTGGGAGAATTTTGTCGGCCTCATGAATCCCACCGGTGTTGGGCCAAATCCTGGCCAGTTTTTGGTTAGTCAGATTCAGGAACTTACCCAGATGGTTCAGGATTTGTCCCTCCGGGTAAGCTCACAGGAAGATCTGTTACGGACTTCCCTGAGGGTCATCCCTGAACCAAAAATGCATCTGCCTGACCGTTTTTCTGGGGATAGAAAACAGTTTTTTAATTTTAAAGAGTCTTGTAAACTGTATTTTCGTTTAAGACCAGTTTCCTCAGGTACGGAGGCTCAGCGGGTTGGAATTATAATTTCTCTGCTTCAGGGGGATCCTCAGACCTGGGCTTTTGGTTTAAAGACAGACGATCCGGCCTTATCGTCTGTAGACGCCTTTTTGAAATCTTTAGGGCTATTGTATGACGACCCTGATAGAGAGGCATCCGCAGAAAGTCAGTTGCGTGCTCTAAGACAGGGTAGGAATCCTGCAGAGAATTATTGTACAGAGTTTCGCCGTTGGTCGAACGACTGTGGCTGGAATGATCCTGCCCTGCGCGGTCAGTTTCGCCTCGGCTTATCTGAATCTATAAAAGACAGCCTCCTTCAGTATCCCGCTCCTGAGAACCTTGATAAACTCATGGAGCTCTCTATTAAAATAGATCGTAGGCTCAGAGAGCGGAGGACTGAGAAAGGGGCATCTGTAGTTTCTTTTCCCTGTGTTTCTTCCGTTCCGGTAGACATGGAGGAGCCTATGCAGATTGGTCTCTCCAAATTGTCTCCGGAAGAAAGAACCAGGAGGCAAAATTCTGGTCTGTGTTTGTACTGCGGAGGTAAGGGACATTTTGCCCGTAGTTGCCCAAACAAGTCGGGAAACTTTCTGACCAAGTGAATAGTGAGGGGGTTCACTTTGGTCTACAGCTCATCTCCTCAAATAATTCACTATTGGTTCCTGCTAAAGTTTCTTATGACAGCCTCTGTTCCTCGGTCTCTGCTTTTGTGGACAGTGGAGCTGCAGGAAACTTTATGGACTTAACATGGGCCAAGGCCTTAGGTATTCCTCAGTTAACCTTCAGTAGGTGTATCACCATGCATGGTTTAGATGGGAGTCCCTTATCCAATGGGGTTATTTCTCTATGTACACCTCCTGTTTTGCTCTCGGTGGGAGCTCTACATTCTGAAAAGATTGAGTTTTTTCTTACCCATTGTCCAGCAGTTCCTGTGGTTCTGTGTCACCCTTGGCTGGCCTTTCATAATCCCATCATAGATTGGCAGTCTGGGGAGATCCTACAATGGAGTACCATCTGTGATAAAGAATGTATTACACTTCCTATCCGAGTAGCTGCTGCCAGGTCCGCACATATTCCTGGAGAATACCAAGATTTTTTGGATGTGTTTTCCAAGGGCAATGCGGATATTTTGCCTCCCCATAGGCCTTATGATTGTACCATTGAGTTAATTCCTGGTGCCACGTTGCCTAAAGGAAGGTTATATGCATTGTCTGGTCCTGAAACTGTGGCCATGAATGAGTATGTGAAAGAAAGTCTTGAGAAAGGGTTTATCAGGCCATCTAAATCCCCTTTAAGTGCAGGTTTTTTCTTCGTAGAGAAGAAGGATGGTTCCCTCAGACCCTGCATTGACTTTCGAGCCCTGAATAAAATCTCAGTAAAGAATACTTACCCTCTGCCTCTGATCTCTGTCCTCTTTGATCAGCTACGTTCGGCTGTTATTTTTTCTAAGATTGACCTGAGAGGAGCATATAATCTCATTAGAATCAGATCAGGGGATGAGTGGAAAACGGCATTCAGTACTCAATCAGGTCACTATGAGTATCTGGTCATGCCATTCGGCCTATCTAACGCTCCGGCAGTCTTTCAGGATCTCATTAATGATGTGCTCCGTGAGTTTCTGGGAAGATTCGTTGTGGTCTATTTAGACGACATTTTGATTTATTCTGACTCTATAGAACAACATGTTACCCAGGTGCGTCAGGTACTTAAGAAATTACGTGAAAATCACTTGTATGCCAAACCGGAGAAGTGTGAATTTCACGTCACGGAGGTATCCTTTTTAGGGTACATTATTTCCCCTCGGGGATTCCGAATGGAACCTAAGAAGCTCCAAGCCATCCTGAGTTGGGCGCAACCCACCAACTTAAAAGCAATTCAGCGCTTTTTAGGGTTTGCAACTACTATAGAAGGTTTATTCACTCTTTCTCTGACATAGTTGCTCCCATTGTGGCACTCACTAAGAAGGGAGCAGATCCTACCAATTGGTCATGTGAAGCTAAAGTATCTTTTCAGGCCTTGAAACAAGCCTTTGTCTCAGCCCCTGTCCTTAGACATCCCAACCCAGAATTGCCTTTCATCGTTGAGGTAGATGCCTCGGAGGTTGGTGTAGGGGCTATCCTTTCTCAGAAGGATCCAGATTCCCTTGAGTTACATCCTTGTGCCTTTATGTCCAGGAAATTCTCATCTGCTGAATCCAACTACGATGTTGGTAATCGGGAGTTGCTGGCTATTAAATGGGCTTTTGAGGAGTGGAGACATTGGCTTGAAGGAGCGACCCATACCATTTCTGTTTTGACGGATCACAAAAATCTTCAATACATTGAATCAGCTAAGCGACTGAATGCCCGACAGGCTCGTTGGGCTTTATTTTTCACTCGTTTCAAATTCATTATCACCTTCAGACCTGGTTCCAAGAATACCAAGGCAGATGCCCTCTCACGCAGTTTTCTTCCCGTTCAAGACAACAGTCCGGTTACTCTCATACTTCCGCCTTCAGTCATTCAGGCAGGTCTCACACAGGATGTTTTTTCTCAATTGAAGCTGCTTCAACATCAAGCTCCGGGAAATACTCCTGCTGGCCGTCTTTTTGTTCCTGAGTTTTTGAGAGCAACTGTTTTGGAGGAATTTCATGATAGCAAAGTTGCAGGGCATCTGGGAGTCGCTAAAACTTTTGAATTGGTATCCCGCTCAGTGTGGTGGCCTGGTCTTTCTAAAGACATTAAAGAGTTTGTTGTTTCGTGTCAGGTCTGTGCACAGCATAAAGTTCCCCGTTCTTTGCCTATTGGTCAACTTATGCCATTGAATGTTCCCCTTAGACCATGGTCGCATATCTCCATGGATTTTGTGGTGGATCTCCCTCTGTCAGCTGGATGCACAGTCATATGGGTGGTAGTGGACTGTTTTAGTAAGATGGCTCATTTTATTGGTCTTCCCCGATTGCCATCTGCCCAGGGATTGGCAGTCTTGTTCCTCCGTCATGTTTTCAGACTCCATGGGTTACCCACTGATATTGTTTCTGACAGGGGTCCACAATTCATTGCACAGTTTTGGAAGTCTTTTTGTGCTTCGTTAAAAATGAAATTATCATTAACCTCCGGTTATCATCCACAATCAAATGGACAGACTGAGCGAGTGAACCAATCCTTAAAACAATATTTGCGTTTGTACTCGGCCAAACTCCAAAATGACTGGTCTGAGTTTCTTCCATTGGCAGAGTTTGCTTATAATAATGCCTGTCATTCCTCCACCAATGTGTCTCCATTTTTTGCAGTTTTTGGTTTTCACCCCAGAGCTAATTCATTTTTCCAACATTCCTCTGTCTCCTCTCTGGCCCTGACCTCTCATCTTAAACTTATTTGGAAAAAAGTGCACATAGCTCTCAGAAAAGCAGCTTTCAGGGAAAAAGATTTTTCGGACAGGTTCCGGCGGCCGTGCACTTTTAGAGTAGGAGACAGGGTGTGGCTGTCGACTCGCAATATCAAACTTCGACAAACCTCAGCCAGATTGGGTCCTAGATTTATTGGACCATTTCTCATTATCAAAAAAGTCAATCCAGTTGCTTTCCGGTTACAGCTACCAAAAACGTTACGGATCGGAAATACCTTCCATTGCTCTTTGCTCAAACCATATGTTTCATCTAGCAGATTTCCTCGTAAAAAACCTCAGGGGAGATCACCAGTTAATGTACAGGGTCAGCAGGAGTTCGTGGTTGAGAAGGTTCTCGATTCCAAGTTGTCCCGGGGTCGGCTTTATTTTTTGGTGCATTGGAGAGGTTATGGTCCTGAGGAAAGGTCGTGGGTCCTAGATGAGGACCTTCATGCCCCAAGGCTCAAAAGGGCATTTTTTCAAGAATTTCCTCAGAAACCCGGATTTAGGGGTTCCTTGACCCCTCCTCAAGGGGGGGGTACTGTTAGGCGCCGAGGGTCCGCTCGTCAGTGCGGCCGGCGCCTAGCAACGGGGACGCCACTGTCGGATCGTGTTCCCCGTTGCTGGGTCTAAGTTTATATCATCACTGGTTTCCTGGCTGTGTAGCATGCAGCTGCACGGCATGTTGTAATTATCACTCATCTGTTTCCCTGGCCATGCAGCTTGTCAGCTGCATGGCATTTAATCCAATCAGCCTCCAAACAGCTGATTGGAAGACTCTCTGTTAAAAGCACTCCCAGGACTCCTCACAGACGCCGGTGATAGCTTCCTGTTTGCCTGATTCTGCTGCAGAGAGAGTTCCCAGTCCCGGTCTGTTCGTTTGTTCCTGTTCTCAGTGATCCTGTACTCGGAAGTTACCATCTGTTCCTGGAGTCTGATCAAGCACCTTTAACATCTGGTGGCGTTCGTGAGTCGCGGCGCAGCCGTGTGTTGCGGCTTGTCCGCTACTATTTATTATTGTGTTTATTTTGAGTTCTGGAGCTTTGCGGAGGATTCCGCTTCCACAAGATCCACTCTGGTGTCCAGCGGTGCCGGATAGGAGTGTCGGATCCGTGGATCTTTGGTTGTCCTTTTCCCTGGCGGCTAGTCCGCACATACCTTTTGATTTAGTTTAGTTAGCTTGTAACCCCTGGCTTGGTTGCTTAGTCAGAGGGCCCCTTGTTATCACCCTGTCTCGGACTTCCCCTTGTCTCCCATTAAGACCTGCGGGGGCATCGGGGTTGGGCAGACATAATCCGCCCTTCGAACGCGGCTGCCATGGGCTCAAGCAACCATAGTCTCGCAGGGGATTTCTGATAACACGGGCGAGACAACGGAGTTAGGGCGCCAGGGGTTACTAGGCTCTCCAGCTCCCACAACCTGTATTTCATTCCTGTACTCAGATCTCTGCCATAAGATCTTCTCCAGTCTGGAGTACAGGAATCGTAACAATGACTACACCTCGCTAAATGTAAAGATATAAACCTGACCACAAATGGCCAAATAGGTCTACTATATACAAGGAGTTATTTAATACCTGCATCATCTAACAAAATGAAGGTTATTTAATAAAAGGTTGCTAAACTGAGAAATTTAGATCCCATACAAATTAGGCGCGCCACAAAAAACACACTACTACTTATATATGATCCATAAAAACTTCTGCTTGTTACTTTTAATAACACTATAGTGATGTGTGTAATAACTCTCTACATGTGATGTTTGTCATGGATAGCCTTGTGTTATAAACACCCAACTGAGAACAGGGCTGATGGCGGAGGAGGGTGTAGGATAAGAGATTGCTGTAGTGACTGAGCAATGAGAATATGTTACTTCTGTAATAAGTGTTTTTTACTCACCTGTGCTGATATCTGTAGGGATCTCCTCCTCCTTACACTGCTGATCACCCCTCACATACGTCTCTTCTTCTCCATCTATATCTTCTGCCTTTATATCAGTCACATACGTCTCTTCTTCTCCCTCTGTATCTTCTGCCTTGATATCAGTCACATACGTCTCTTCTTCTCCCGCTATATCTTCTGCCTTTATATCAGTCACATACATCTCTTCTTCTCCTTCTGTATCTTCTGTCATCATATCAGTCGCATATGTCTTTTCTTATCCCTCTGTATCTTCTGCCTTTATATCAGTCACATACGTCTCTTCTTCTCCCTCTGTATCTTCTGTCTTTATATCAGTCACATACGTCTCTTCTTCTTCCTCTATATCTTCCGCCTTTATATCAGTCACATACGTCTCTTCTTCTCCCTCTGTATCTTCTGCCTTTATATCAGTCACATACGTCTCTTCTTCTCTCGCTATATCTTCTGCCTTTATATCAGTCACATACGTCTCTTCTTCTCCCTCTATATCTTCTGCCTTTATATCAGTCACATACGTCTCTTCTTCTCCCTCTGTATCTTCTGCCTTTATATCAGTCACATACGTCACTTCTTCTCCCTCTATATCTTCTGCCTTTATATCAGTCACATACGTCTCTTCTTCTCCCTCTGTATCTTCTGTCATCATATCAGTCACATACGTCTCTTCTTCTCCCTCTATATCTTCTGTCTTTATATCAGTCACATACGTCTCTTCTTCTTCCTCTGTATCTTTTCCCGTTATATCATTCACATATGTCTCTTCTTCTCCCTCTATATATTCTGCCTTTATATCAGTCACATATGTCTCTTCTTCTCTCCTTATATCTTCTGCCTTTATACGAGAAAGACGTTCTACCTAAATAACCCAAAAAAAGATGATTTTGGTACTTACCGATAAATCCATTTCTCTAAATCCTCTAGGGGACACTGGAGTCTTATACAGTAGGGGTGTGAAGCTTGCAACCGGAGGTGTGGCACAATCTAAAATTAGCATTGTCTGCACAGCCGGCACCTCCCCCTTCACATCCCTCCTCCCTCAGTTTGAAAAATTTGACTGAGAGAATAGGACATAATATTATAGCACTGTCAGAGTCGGTTTAGTTTGTGTCCCCGGAGGGGGCGCTAGTGGGTCAGTGGAGGTAGGAGGAATGAAGTGAGGAGGCAGGATTGGATTTCTGCGCATGTGCACAATGTAGTTTTATTAACAACGAAAAGTCCAGATAATAATGCAGCAGAAAATAAACAAACGAAATGCAATGGTATTGGCAATGGTAATGGCAATGATAGGAATACAGCTTGGGAGCTGAAAGTCTATGGCAGTGTATGATATGCAGACATGAACCAGAATAGTTAAAACATGGAGCCAGCAGAGGTGAAAATAATGGTAGCAAACCTGGTAGCAGAGCAGGAGACTTGATGTTAAATGTCCACTGTGCTGTTGGAAATGCACAGGCAGCCTGCAGGCTGAATCACAGGTGAGATGACGGAATGCACCTGGAGAGAGAGTCTCTACTGATGAAGGCTGGAGCACACTGCAGATGGTGGAGGTGAAGCCAGAGAGGTATTGCTGTAGTGCTGGTGCTTGTAGTTCCACGGAGGTAACAGAGGTACAGGAGAATATCCAGGAACACGGAGGATCAGGAGAATATCCAGGAACACGGAGAAACAGGAGAACAGGTCCAGACACACGGGTCGCAGGAGTGACACAAAGTTCAGGACAACCTCTGACTCACCCTGCAGCTCATGATATACCCCCTGACCGGCAGGTATTGGCTGGAGTGAGACAAGGGGGTGCGGCCAAGCTCCGGATTGGCTGCCGCACTTACACTGGGGAATACTGTCATGGCGGCGCCCATGCCGCGGCCCGGCAGGAACGCGGCGCGCTCTCACGCCCGTTGACTCCAGGGGCGCTTCCAGGCCTGAGATGGCATCCAAGAGCAGGGTGACAGATGACAGCAACATGCAGTGACCCCGGACGGAGTCCGCTCCGGCGGACAGACATAACAGCGGTGAGTCGATTCCTGACAGTACCCCCTCCCTTAAGGGTGGGCACCGAACACCCACGTGGCTTGGAAGGATGAAACCTGTGGAAAACACGGACCAACCTGGGAGCGTGGACATCAGCAGAATTCACCCAACTCCTCTCCTCAGGACCGTAGCAGGCCCAGTCGATGAGATATTGCAGACGACCATACCGGTGACGGGAGTCCAGAATCTTCTCTATCTCGAACTCTATGCCCCGCTGAGTTGGAATTCTTGGCCAGCTGGAAGAGCTCTTTGGAAGCGATTCAGGACTAATGGTCTGAGGAGAGAGACATGGAAAGCATTAGGAATTCGCAAGGAAGGGGGTAATTTGAGCTTGTAAGCCACAGGACTAAGAACTCTTTCGATGGAGAAAGGACCGATGAAGCGTGGTGCAAACTTCATCGAAGGCACTTTAAGACGAAGATGCCGGGTGGAAAGCCAAACTTTATCACCAGGTTTCAGGCTGGGAACTGCACGTCTTTTGCGGTCGGCAAAGAACTTGTACCGGGCAGAAGCCTTTTTGAGTGAAGTATGAATCTTCTTCCAAATTGACGAGAACTGACTGAGGACAGTAGTGGCAGCAGGAACATCGATGCTAGGAAGGTCTTGAAATCAGGAACACGTGGATGTTGCCCATAAACAGCGAAGAACGGAGTAGTTTCAGTAGCTGTGTGGTAGCGGAAATTGTGAGCGAATTCAGCCCACGGGAGCAAATCCACCCAGTCATCTTGGGAAGATGATATGTACAGTCTCAGGAAAGTCTCCAACTCCTGGTTTACCCTCTCTGTCTGCCCATTCGTCTGAGGATGATAAGCTGATGAGAACTTGAGATGGACCTGCATGGCAGAACAGAGAGCTCTCCAAAACCTTGCCACAAACTGAACTCCACGGTCAGATATTATTTCAGTGGGTAGTCCATATAAACGGAAAATCTCCCGTAGGAAGATTTGGGCCAGTTTTGGAGCTGAAGGAAGTCCTTGGAGTGGAACAAAATGAGCCATTTTGGTAAATCTGTCGACCACTACCCAGATGGTATTGAATCCTTGGGAGGAGGGAAGGTCAGAGATAAAATCCATAGACAGATGTGACCAAGGACGGCTGGGAATGGATAATGGCTGTAACTGACCTGCTGGAGACTGACGAGGAGTCTTGTGCTGCACACATTTAGGACAAGACGCCACAAAGTCTTTGATGTCGACTTTCATCTTCGGCCACCAGTATGTCTCGGAGAGAAATTTAAAAGTCTTTAGGACACCAGGATGCCCAGTAAATTTAGACTGATGAGCCCAAGACAGCAACTTAGAACGGAGTTCAGGAGCAACAAAAGTCTTACCAGGAGGCGGAGCTGGAGAAACTTGTGATGAGGCAAATGCAACAGGATCCAGGATGGAGCGTGGTACTGGATCGGACATCTCGTCCTCGGATTCCATGGATCGAGACAAGGCATCTGCTTTGGTATTCTGAGAACCTGGGCGGAAATGGAGCTTAAAATTAAAACGGGAGAAGAACATAGCCCATCGGGACTGGCGAGGATTAAGGCACTGAGCTGCCTTCAAATAGAGCAGGTTTTTATGATCCGTATAGATGTTAAATGGAAACTTCGCCCCTTCCAGGAGATACCTCCATTCCTCAAGGGCCAGTTTAATCGCCAGAAGCTCTTGATCTCCGATGGAATAATTAACTTCTGCAGGAAGAAATTTGCGGGAAAAGAATCCACAGGGATGAATCTTCCCATCAGCTCCCATCTGAGAGAGAACAGCTCCCACTCCTACTGTGGAAGCATCCACCTCCAACTCGAATGGCTTATTAACATCGGGCTGTAACAAAACTGGGGCGGTCATAAAAGCCATCTTGATTTTTTGAAACGCAGCCAGGGCATCTTCTGACCAGTTGGAATGATCTGCCTCTTTTCGAGTTAAGCTAGTAATAGGAGCAATGAGAGTTGAAAAGCCTCGGATGAATTTCCTATAATTGGCGAAGCCCAGGAATCGTTGAATGGAATTGAGAGTATTCGGAATGGACCAACTGGCAATAGCTTCCAATTTTGCCGGGTCCATCTGGAGATCCGATCCAGAAATTATATACCCCAGGAAGGGTATGGAGGCAACTTCAAAGGTACACTTGGATAATTTGCCGTAGAGACGGTTCTCACGAAGACGTCGACTACGAGATATTTGTACAGAACGTCACAGAAGATTTCATTAACAAAGTGCTGGAACACTGCTGGGGCATTGCTCAACCCGAATGGCATTACCAGGTACTCGTAATGGCCATCCCGAGTATTGAAAGCCGTCTTCCATTCATCACCGCTGCGTATTCTGATGAGATTGTTGTAACGTATCAATCCGAGAGGACATCCCTTGCAGAAATTGGAATATCTGCTGCTGCACAGCCTCTTGTCCATCCAAACGGGAGACCAGATTTTGTAAGGCCCCTGACCCCACACTCTGACCACCGTCCGAGTCCATCGGTCCTGAACTTACTGTCAGAGTCGGTTTAGTTTGTGTCCCCGGAGGGGGCGCTAGTGGGTCAGTGGAGGTAGGAGGAATGAAGTGAGGAGGCAGGATTGGATTTCTGCGCATGTGCACAATGTAGTTTTATTAACAACGAAAAGTCCAGATAATAATGCAGCAGAAAAATAAGAATTTACTTACCGATAATTCTATTTCTCGTAGTCCGTAGTGGATGCTGGGAACTCCGTAAGGACCATGGGGAATAGCGGCTCCGCAGGAGTCTGGGCACATCTAAAGAAAGCTTTAGGATCACCTGGTGTGCACTGGCTCCTCCCCCTATGACCCTCCTCCAAGCCTCAGTTAGGATACTGTGCCCGGACGAGCGTACACAATAAGGAAGGATTTTGAATCCCGGGTAAGACTCATACCAGCCACACCAATCACACTGTACAACTTGTGATCTGAACCCAGTTAACAGCATGATAATAGAGGAGCCTCTAGAAAAGATGGCTCACTACAGCAATAACCTGAATTTTTTGGTAACAATAATTATGTACCAGTATTGCAGACAATCCGCACTTGGGATGGGCACCCAGCATCCACTACGGACTACGAGAAATAGAATTATCGGTAAGTAAAATTCTTATTTTCTCTGACGTCCTAGTGGATGCTGGGAACTCCGTAAGGACCATGGGGATTATACCAAAGCTCCCAAACGGGCGGGAGAGTGCGGATGACTCTGCAGCACCGAATGAGAGAACTCCAGGTCCTCCTCAGCCAGGGTATCAAATTTGTAGAATTTTACAAACGTATTTGCTCCTGACCAAGTAGCTGCTCGGCAAAATTGTAAAGCCGAGACCCCTCGGGCAGCCGCCCAAGATGAGCCCACCTTCCTTGTGGAGTGGGCATTTACAGATTTTTGGCTGTGGCAGGCCTGCCACAGAATGTGCAAGCTGAATTGTACTACAAATCCAACGAGCAAAAGTCTGCTTAGAAGCAGGAGCACCCAGCTTGTTGGGTGCATACAGGATAAACAGCGAGTCAGATTTCCTGACTCCAGCCGTCCTGGAAACATATATTTTCCGGGCCCTGACAACGTCTAGCAACTTGGAGTCCTCCAAGTCCCTAGTAACCGCAGGCACCACAATAGGTTGGTTCAGGTGAACGCTGAAACCACCTTAGGGAGAAACTGAGGACGAGTCCTCAATTCCGCCGTGTCCGAATGGAAAATCAGATAAGGGCTTTTACAGGATAAAGCCGCCAATTCTGACACGCACCTGGCCCAGGCCAGAGCCAACAGCATGACCACTTTTCCTGTGAGATATTTTAACTCCACAGATTTAAGTGGGTCAAACCAATGTGACTTTTGGAATCCAAAAACTACATTGAGATCCCAAAGTGCCACTGGAGGCACAAAAGGAGGCTGTATATGCAGTACCCCTTTTTACAAACGTCTGAACTTCAGGGACTGAAGCTAGTTCTTTTTGGAAGAAAATTGACAGAGCCGAAATTTGAACCTTAATGGACCCCAATTTCAGGCCCATAGACACTCCTGTCCTGTTTACAGGAAATGTAGGAATCGACCCAGTTGACTTTCCTCCGTCGGGCATTACTGGCCTCGCACCACGCAACATATTTTCGCCAAATGCGGTGATAATGTTTTGCGGTTACATCTTTCCTGGCTTTGATCAGGATAGGGATGACTTCATCCGGAATGCCTTTTTCCTTCAGGATCCGGCGTTCAACCGCCATGCCGTCAAAATGCAGCCGCGGTAAGTCTTGGAACAGACAGGGTCCTTGCTGGAGCAGGTCCCTTCTTAGAGGTAGAGGCCACGGATCCTCCGTGAGCATCTCTTGAAGTTCCGGTTACCAAGTCCTTCTTGGCCAATCCGGAGCCACGAATATAGTGCTTACTCCTCTCCATCTTATCAATCTCAGTACCTTGGGTATGAGAGGCAGAGGAGGGAACCCATACACTGACTGGTACACCCACGGTGTTACCAGAGCGTCTACAGCTATTGCCTGAGGGTCCCTTGACCTGGCGCAATACCTGACGAGTTTTTCCCAACGGTTTATACTCATGTGGAAGACTTCTGGGTGAAGTCCCCACTCTCCCGGGTGGAAGTCGTACTGAGGAAATCTGCTTCCCAGTTGTCCACTCCCGGAATGAATACTGCTGACAGTGCTATCACATGGTTTTTCGCCCAGCGAAGAATCCTTGCAGCTTCTGCCATTGCCCTCCTGCTTCTTGTGCCACCCTGTCTGTTTACGTGGGTGACTGCCGTGATGTTGTCCGACTGGATCAACACCGGCTGACCTTGAAGCAGAGGTCTTGCTAAGCTTAGAGCATTGTAAATGGCCCTTAGCTTCAGGATATTTATGTGAAGTGATGTCTCCAGGCTTGACCATAAGCCCTGGATATTCCTTCCCTGTGGGACTGCTCCCCAGCCTCGCAGGCTGGCATCCGTGGTCACCAGGACCCAGTCCTGAATGCCGAATCTGCGGCCCTCTAGAAGATGAGCACTCTGCAACCACCACAGGAGGGATACCCTTGTCCTTGGTGACAGGGTTATCCGCTGATGCATCTGAAGATGCGACCCGGACCATTTGTCCAGTAGGTCCCACTGGAAAGTTCTTGCGTGGAATCTGCCGAATGGGATTGCTTCGTAGGAAGCCACCATTTTTACCCAGAACCCCTGTGCATTGATGCACTGAGACTTGGCTCGGTTTTAGGAGGTTCCTGACTAGCTCGGATAACTCCCTGGCTTTCTCTTCCGGGAGAAACACCTTTTTTTTTTTTTTTTTCTGGACTGTGTCCAGGATCATCCCTAGGAACAGAAGACAAGTCGTCGGAACCAGCTGCGATCTTGGAATATTGAGAATCCAATTGTGCTGCCGCAACACTACCTGAGATAGTGCTACACCGACCTCCAACTGTTCCCTGGATCTTACCCTTATCAGGGAGTCGTCCAAGTAAAGGATAACTAAAATTCCCTTCCTTCGAAGGAATATCATTATTTCGGTCATTACTTTAGTAAAGACCCGGGGTGCCGTGGACCATCTCTACGGCAGCGTCTGAACTGATAGTGACAGTTCTGTACCATAACCTGAGGTACCCTTGGTGAGAAGGGTAAATTTTGACATGAAGGTAAGCATCCTTGATGTCCCAAGACATCATGTAGTCCCTTCTTCCAGGTTCGCAATCACTGCTCTGAGTGACTCAATCTTGAATTTGAACCTCTGTATGTAAGTGTTCAAAGATTTAGAATCGGTCTCACCGAGCCGTCTGGCTTTGGTACCACAATAGTGTGGAATAATACCCCGTTCCCTGTTGCAGGAGGGGTACCTTGATTTTCACCTGCTGGGAATACAGCTTGTGAATGGCTTCCAAAACTGCCTCCCTGTCAGAGGGAGACGTCGGTAAAACCGACCTTTTGGAAACGGCGAGGGGAAGACGTCTCGAATTCCAATTTGTACCCCTGAAATATTACCTGAAGGATCCAGGGGTCTACTTGCGAGTGAGCCCACTGCGCACTGAAATTCATTGAGAACGGGCCCCCACCGTGCCTGAGCTTGTAAAGCCCTAGCGTCATACTGAGGGCTTGGCAGAGGCGGGAAAGGGTTTCTGTTCCTGGGAACTGGCTGATCTCTGCAGCCTTTTTCCTCTCCCTCTGTCACGAGCAGAAAAGAGGAACCTTTTGTCCGCTTGCCAACAAAGGACTGCGCCTGATAATACGGCGTCTTATTTGGAGAGGCGACCTGGGGTACAAACGTGGATATCCCAGCTGTTGCCGTGGCCACCAGGTCTGAAAGACCGACCCCAACTGTCCCCTTTTTTTAAGCAATACTTCCAAATGCCGTTTGGAATCCGCATCACCTGACCACTTTACTGGTAGAATTTGGACAACGCACTTATACTTGATGCCAGTCGGCAAATATTCCTCTGTGCATCATGCATATATAGAAATGCATCTTTTAAATGCTCTATAGGCAATAATATACTGTCCTTATCTAGGATATCAATATTTCCAGTCAGGGAATCCGACCACGCCAACCCAGCACTGCACATACAGGCTGAGGCAGTATAACACCAGTATGTGTGTAAATACATTTTAGGATACCCTCCTGCTTTCTATCAGCAGGATCCTTAAGGGCGGCCATCTCAGGAGAGGGTAGAGCCCTTATTCTTACAAGCGTGTGAGCGCCTTATCCCCCCTAGGGGGTGTTTCCCAACGCACCCTAACCTCTGGCGGGAAAAGGTATACTGCCAATAACTTTTTAGAAATTATCAATTGTTATCGGGGGGAAACCCACGCATCATCACACACCTCATTTTATTTCTCAGATTCAGGAAAACTACAGGTAGTTTTTCCTCACCAAACATAATACCCCTTTTTGGTGGTACTCATATTATCATGTAATTTTGAAAAACACGGTTGTCTCTTCACCGTCGACACAGGAGTCAGTATCCGTGTCGGCGTCTGTATCTGCCATCTGAGGTAACGGGCGCTTTAGAGCCCCTGACGGCCTATGAGACGTCTGGACAGGCACAAGCTGAGTAGCCGGCTGTCTCATGTCAACCACTGGCTTTATACAGAGCTGACACTGTCACGTAATTTTCAACAGTACATCCACTCAGGTGTCGACCCCCTAGGGGGTGACAGCACTATTACAGACAATTTTCTCCGTCTCCACCTCATTTTTCTCCTCATACATGTCGACACAAACGTACCGACACACAGCACACACACAGGGAATGCTCTGATAGAGGACAGGACCCCACTAGCCCTTTGGGGAGACAGAGGGAGAGTTTGCCAGCACACACCAGAGCGCTATATATATACAGGGATAACCTTATATAAGTGTTTTCCCCTTATAGCTGCTTTTAATACTGCGCCTAATCAGTGCCCCCCTCTCTTTTTTTTAACCCTTTCTGTAGTGTAGTGACTGCAGGGGAGAGCCAGGGAGCTTCCCTCCAACTGAGCTGTGAGGGAAAATGGCGCTTGTGTGCTGAGGAGATAGGCTCCGCCCCTTCACAACGTCCTTATCTCCCGCTTTTTTCTTGAAAACTGGCAGGGGTTAAATGCATCCATATAGCCCAGGAGCTATATGTGATGCATTTTTTTAGCCATATAAGGTTTTTTCAGTGTTTTATTGCGTCTCAGGGCGCTCCCCCCCAAGCGCCCTGCACCCTCAGTGACCGGAGTGTGAAGTGTGCTGAGAGCAATGGCGCACAGCTGCAGTGCTGTGCGCTACCTTATTTGAAGACAGGAACGTCTTCTGCCGCCGCTTTTTCCGGACCTCTTCGCTCTTCTGGCTCTGTAAGGGGGCCGGCGGCGCGGCTCCGGGACCCATCCAGGCTGTACCTGTGATCGTCCCTCTGGAGGTTAATGTCCAGTAGCCAAGAAGCCCAATCCACTCTGGAAGCAGGTGAGTTCGCTTCTTCTCCCCTTAGTCCCTCGATGCAGTGAGCCTGTTGCCAGCAGGTCTCACTGAAACTAACAAATCTAATCTAAAACTTTCACTAAGAAGCTCAGGAGAGCCCCTAGTGTGCACCCTTCTCGTTCGGGCACAGAGATCTAACAGAGGCTTGGAGGAGGGTCATAGGGGGAGAAGCCAGTGCACACCAGGTGATCCTAAAGCTTTCTTTAGATGTGCCCAGACTCCTGCGGAGCCGCTATTCCCCATGGTCCTTACGGAGTTCCCAGCATCCACTAGGACGTCAGAGAAATAAACAAACGAAATGCAATGGTATTGGCAATGGTAATGGCAATGATAGGAATACAGCTTGGGAGCTGAAAGTCTATGGCAGAGTATGATATGCAGACATGAACCAGAATAGTTAAAACGTGGAGCCAGCAGAGGTGGAAATAATGGTAGCAAACCTGGTAGCAGAGCAGGAGACTTGATGTTAAATGTCCACTGTGCTGTTGGAAGTGCACAGGCAGCATGCAGGCTGAATCACAGGTGAGATGACGGAATGCACCTGGAGAGAGAGTCTCTACTGATGAAGGCTGGAGCACACTGCAGATGGTGGAGGTGAAGCCAGAGAGGTATTGCTGTAGTGCTGGTGCTTGTAGTTCCACGGAGGTAACAGAGGTACAGGAGAATATCCAGGAACACGGAGGATCAGGAGAATATCCAGGAACACGGAGGATCAGGAGAATATCCAGGAACACGGAGGATCAGGAGAATATCCAGGAACACGGAGGATCAGGAGAATATCCAGGAACACGGAGGATCAGGAGAATATCCAGGAACACGGAGGATCAGGAGAATATCCAGGAACACGGAGGATCAGGAGAATATCCAGGAACACGGAGAAACAGGAGAACAGGTCCAGACACACGGGTCGCAGGAGTGACACAAAGTTCAGGACAACCTCTGACTCACCCTGCAGCTCATGATATACCCCCTGACCGGCAGGTATTGGCTGGAGTGAGACAAGGGGGTGCGGCCAAGCTCCGGATTGGCTGCCGCACTTACACTGGGGAATACTGTCATGGCGGCGCCCATGCCGCGGCCCGGCAGGAACGCGGCGCGCTCTCACGCCCGTTGACTCCAGGGGCGCTTCCAGGCCTGAGATGGCATCCAAGAGCAGGGTGACAGATGACAGCAACATGCAGTGACCCCGGACGGAGTCCGCTCCGGCGGACAGACATAACAGCGGTGAGTCGATTCCCGACAAGCACTTGGCGAGGAACCAAACCGTACAACAAAGCAAACAGCATCCAAGAAACTCTTAACAGAAAAACCAACGCTGTTTGCACGAACTGTTTGAACAAGAACTTTGAACACAGCAGGTTGACAGCACTGAGGCGGGCGTCCAGTGTCCCCTAGAGGATTCAGAGAAATGGATTTATCGTTAAGTACGAAAATCCTCTTATCTCTTTCACCCACTAGGGGACACTGGAGTCCTATACAGTAGGGGACGTCCCAAAGTTATCCCCACTTAGAATCTCCGGACGCCAAGGTATCAAACCTGTAAAAGTTTGCGAATGTGTGGGCTGAAGACCACGTTGTCGCTCTGCAAAATTGAGTAGTGGAAGCTCCTCAAATAGCCGCCCATGAGGCACCCACTGATCTGGTATTATGAGCACCAGTCTGAACCGGAAACTGCTTACCACAGGAAATATTAGCTTGCCGATTGGCAAAGCTATTCCATCTAAACAAAGACTGCCTAGATGCTGGCCAACCATTCTTTGGACCAAACCAATGGTCCGACCTTCTAAAGGACGACGTAACTTGTACATATATTCGTAAGCTCGGACAACATCCAAAGACACGTCCCCATCTGCGAATCCCTGAAAGCATGGGACTGTCAAAGTCAGAAAAATATCACGCCACACATTGCCATATATGCACCTCATGCGAGTGCCTGCTGCACGTGCATGAACCCTCCCGTGCGTGCGTATACTCGGTCGCGTGCACCCGCAGGCGCACGATATGCGCATTTACGGTAGAGTTTGTGTGCGTCTAGCGGGCAACTCAATCGTTACATATTTTAGTCATATAATGTATTTTGTAGATTATGGTCCCTTTGATAGAATCTGAAAGTTTAGTTAATGTAGCATGTTCGGGGACAAAGAGATCCCTCTTTGTTTGATACGAAGGGTCAGACAGGGGTTACACAGTAGTGTTTAGTATCCATCGGAAGAGAATATAATTAGCAACATTCCGGTGTTGGTTTGAAACGGATTACTCGCTCGTGCGTATAGTTATGACTATAAGAAGTTTATGGACATTTACTATATTTGCAGTTTATTACCCATGCGGCGGGAAACCTGAGTTTCCCTCCCACCTGAGCAGTGTGAAATAGTCACAGATCACCTGTATGAACCAACCTATGACCTTTTGTTATAATGCGGAGACGAATTCCTGTGTCCAATGAACAATAAGAATGTAGGGACCATTGTACTGTATTGTGTGTAGTGTATATAAAGACAAGCCGACCTGGGCCAGCTCCACTCTACTCTTCTCAACGGTTCTCATCACTGATAATCGGGAGCTGGATATCCAGGAAGGCGCATGCGATTGTTTTCCCTTGTGCGTAAGTTCTCTGCAGCCATATTTGTCTCTTATTAATGTTGTAAGCCATTCTCTCTCTCCTTCCCCTTAAATGTAATTGTGTCTTTGTCGTATTTTAACGTGTAGTAATTCGGTTAGGTATTTTATGTTAGTTTGGTAGTGTATAAGTTGTACTGTGTATTCTTTTGCAATTGAACGTTCATTCTCTCCCTTAAAGGTGTTAGATCCTTAGACCGGTATTTGAGTGTTTATTATATTGCTAAAGTGTTCTCTGAGCGTCACATACGCTCATACAGCTTTAAAGTAACAAGGTTACACTGCGTTGCATTTACACCATATCACTGCACAAAGGTTTACAGTATAAGTACATTACTTATGGTATAGTTATAAAGGTTTAACTCTGTGAGCGTCAGCGCCGCTTGTGATCTCCTCGTGGTCTCGAGCGTCCGCTACGCTGGTAGCGTATCATTACGTTAGTCGGCAGCCTATAGCGTGCTTGCCTCTACGCTTTAAGCCGTGAGCGAACGTGCCGCTCGTGCGTCTCGTCCACGGCTAAGAGTTTGCTACGATAAGTGCTTACCCTTACGGTACATCATACGCCAATTGCGTACTGTGTTCATTGACCTTTTAGAGTGTTTTAAATAGGATAAATTTATAGGCTTTATCAATTGGGGGACTCATCCGCTCTTCACATATCTGCACTAGGTAACTTTAGTAGACATTATCGGTCAGCAAAGGGCGGGAGGTGTTATCCCTCGTAGTGCTGACCAGATAAGCGTCTGCTTCGCTTAGTAAGGAGTGCTGAGGGAATCCGGTACCGGAAGGTAGGAACAGTACGTTATTGTCTTTTAAAACCTGTTTTGTTTCTGTTTTGCGTATGTATGCATAAGCACACACACCTGTATTTCTTGTTTACTATTATTTGTCCGTGCCTCATTCTCCTGATTGCCACATACTAGTGATAACGTGCTGAGACATTTGTTGTTATTAATAGTTAAAAGATAAAAAGGAATATTTAAGGGAATAATTGTAATAGGCACGCACACAGTCTCGCCTAGAATACAAGGGAGATTTGGGTGGTGTTCAGTGAATGATTGCTGTTAAAGATCATTCACATTGATAAACGTGTAGTGTGTTACTGTGGACGTACTTGGTCTGTGTACACGTGTCCTTACAAGGGCAGGGCGTACGCAACAAGGGTCGACGCACGGAGCGTATATTACGCAACGGAGCGTACGGATACACCCAAATACAAGCCGCACGATAGTATTGTTTAGTAGGCGATAAGGAAGTAACGCGATAATAACACAAATCTATCTCAAATCCAAAAGTTTAAAGTTAAAAGAAAAAACCTTCTCTGTTGCAATTCTTCTGGGTTAGGCTAATACCAAATGAAAGGAATTCTGTACAGAAATAAGTGTTCGAATGTAAGAGTGTGTATATATAAGATTTCTCTTTTATTACGGACGTGGGAACCATAGGCCAGTAGAAAGAGGTACACCAGCGAGAGTGATAGCGTGGGGTGGCTTGGGAGGCGTCCCTTGTTAATCTCGACATTAATGAGCAGTAGAGTCTGCTGTACATAACAGACCAGGAGGTTCAGGTACAGCAGACTAGAAGTAGAGAAGCACAACCGAAGAGGGTTGGTGCGAGACCCATATAGGCCAAAGAAGCTCATTGCTGAAGGAATTTGCAGCAGAAATTTTCAATTCCACTGATCGTTCCGCACATAAGATTAGTTGCTTGTGTGCAGATATGATTGTACCGCATGTGATTGTGTGCATTAGCGTGTCTTGAATTCAGAAGAACGCTACTTGCACATTGTTAACGTGATTTGTGTCATTTTTTTATTTTAAGGGAGGTAGCCTGATCACTCAGGGACATTCCAACGACTGATACTTGCTGGGGAGGGTAAGACACTCCCACACGCCCGAGCAAGTAGATGTTCTTAGGTGCCCTAGGTTGGGTACGGAACCTCTGGGAACTTTGGTCGCCGTATTGGCCAGCATGGGCGGGAGTTAAGTGGGCGGACCTAGTTGCAAAACCCCCACCGCAGCCTTACACTGGACATCTTGGTTTTTGTAAGGGTTGCCGAAGACCCTGATTTGAAGTCAGAGGTAGTGAAAGCAGCACCTGCAAAGATGGGGGCCAGTTGTTCAGGTAAGGGGCGATCAACCGAGGTTCAGGTTGATTTGGTAAACCGACCAATCGGGTCGGCAAGGTATATCATGTGTGAGAAATATGGTCATCACACAGAGACATTGTGCAATGAATGGGAAAGGATGACTGTGCATGACGGGGACAAGTTTCCCCGGGTAGGTACTTTTAACCCAGAAGTGTTACAAAATTTAAAGAGAAGAGTTTGCCTGATTAAATCTTCAAAAAGGCGTATTAGACATTATGATTATTTAACATTGTGGCAACAGGAAGGTGAAATACAAAGGGGGTTGACGCAAGCCGCTGGATCTAACCCTATCAGGAAACTGATAGCTACTGCACCTCCACCACCATACATACCTGGAGAGAAATTGGTTGCAGAGAATGGCACTCAGGGTTATGTTAAATGTATAGAAGTTAAAGATAATGTAACCAAAGTAATTAATGCTAACACTAATCCGTGCAAGTTGTACCCTGTTTTGAACTTTCCCCAGGATTGTGACCAAGAGGATGAGCCCACAACAATATCAGCACTCTCCCTAGCAGCCACCATATCAGAAACAGCAGTAGGCACGAGCCAACCCGTAAGATTAGTATCAAAGGCCCCTAGCGGAGGGACAGGTGAGGTTGTATCGACTGGTAAGTACGGCACCACACACTATGCTGAAACCATTCCACCACATGTTGTAGAATCTACACAGAATGTTGTTATTGGACTTAATCCCATTAGGGTAATAGCAGTGCCAAATGGGAAAACTGACACTTCAGGAGCAACTCCTATCAGGAACATCGCCATGCACTGTCCCTTTTCCCGAACGGAACTAAGGTCAATGATGTCTGAATTCCCTGATCCTAGAAAAGACTTAGCTGCATGTCAAAAGTATATTAGAGAGCTAGGAAATTCTGCAGAGCCAAATAACAAAGATTGGAGGACAGTTTTGAGGGCATGTTTACCCCCCAATGTTGATTCGTTAAAGTTTATCGCTGATTGCAAGTTAGATGAGGAAGTACCACTAACAGACGAGTATAATCAGGATAATGTAAAGAGAATCAACTTACAGTTAGGAGTATATTTTCCTGCAGTAGTAAAGTGGAATAAAATCTTTACAATAAAACAAAAAGAAGGTGAATCCACACCAGAGTATTTTTACCGGGCTCTGCAGGATATGGCTAGGTACACTGGTATAGATGACATTAAACTAATGTACACCCCAGGGAAGTAGCTGTTTCAGTATTAATGGACGGTCTAAAAGAGGTTTTAAGGAATAGAATACAAACCACTAGGCCTGATTGGAGAGGTATGTCAGTGGATGCATTGGGAGAGGCTGCTGCTGGGCATGATCGGAATATCATCAGACACAGGGAGTCACAGAGTGATAAATTAATGGCTGTGAGTATACAGGCCCTTACTACCAGGCCACCTCAGCCCAGAACTGTGACCCCTGTGGGTAAGTCAAGAGGTATAAAATGTTATAATTGCCACAGTGAGGGACACATGGCACGTGATTGTAAGACAAAACAAATACAAAATTCATATCAACCCCCTAGACAACGACCTGATACGAGACATTGGGATCAAGGACCGCAGGGGCGGAGCTATGAGCCACATGCAGGGGAAACAAAAAGGTATCCCCCAAGAAGAGACTGGCAAATCCCTGATAGTTCCCAACTACCCCCACCACAAGTAATTGCTGCCAGTGCGATTCAGGGAGGCCACCATACCCAATAGGGGTGTGGTCACACCTGTAGTCTGCAGCCAGTGAAATTAATTGCGAGTCTTGGAAGTGAACCCGAGGTCACAATTGATGTAGCTGGTAAATCATTAAATTTCCTTGTAGATACGGGGGCGCCAAGTCAGTGATAAATTCGACAGTGGGCATGAGAACCACTGGTAAAACAATTCCAGCCATGGGAGTAACGGGAGTAGTACAGCACTACCCTGTTAGCAAACCAGCAGAGATTACAATAGGGCCTTTGCATACCAAGCATTCCTTTTTGCTGGCTGCATCGGCACCGACTAATCTCCTGGGAAGAGATTTATTGTGTAAAATGAGGTGCCTCATATATTGTACTCCTGAAGGTGTATTCTTAGACATACCTGAGAATCACGCTCAGGAAGTACGAGACATGCTAGACTCCCCATCAAAATTAATGTCACATACCGTTATGATAAATAGGAGTCCATCCCAAGTAGAAGAAATGACATCCCAAATACCAGAGTCACTTTGGACTAAAGATGGACAAGACACTGGATTAATGGCAAACGTAGCTCCAGTAGTTGTGCAAGTAAAAGATGGTAGGATAGCTCCAAAAATCCCACAATACCCTCTGAAGCCAGAGGTGGAGTTAGGAGTATACCCCGTAATAGAGCGCTTGCTACAACAGGGCATTCTGGTAAGAACATCCAGCACTGCCAATAGTCCCATCTTCCCTGTGAAAAAGAGTGGGGGGAGGGGTTACAGGCTAGTGCAGGATCTAAGGGGGATTAACAAAATAGTTGAGAGTCAGTTCCCCGTAGTACCAAATCCAGCTGTCATCCTTATGCAAATCCCTCCCACTGCGAAATTTTTCACTGTAATTGACCTCTGCTCCGCCTTCTTCTCGGTACCTCTGCACCCTGACAGCCAATATTTGTTTGCATTCACATACAGAGGAGTCCAATACACATGGATTCGATCACCACAAGGTTTCATAGACAGTCCAAGTATATTTTCCCAGGCTTTGCATGATTGTTTACAGTCTTTCCAACCAGAGAGTGAATCAATATTGATACAGTATGTGGATGATTTACTACTGTGTTCAGATTCACTGGAAGCGTCCCTGAAGGATACGAAACAGCTCCTGTTTCATCTTTCAGACACAGGACATAAGGTTTCCAAAGACAAGTTACAATTATGCCAAACTAAGGTAAAATATTTGGGACACTGTCTAACACAAGGACTGAGACACCTGACCGCTGATAGAATTCAAGCAATTAGAGACATGACTCTGCCACAAACCCAGCAACAGATCAGAACATTTTTAGGAATGTGTGGTTATTGCCGTAACTGGATCCCAGGTTTTTCCATTTTAGCATTACCTTTGCAGGAGATGGTCTCATCAAACAAACCTGATCGGATTTCGCATACAAACGAATCTGAGATGGCATTTGAGAGACTTAAACAGTGCCTAACGCAGGCACCAGCATTAGGTATGCCAGACTATGGGAAACCCTTTGAGCTGTACGGAACAGAAAGTGCTGGTTGCGCGGCAGGCGTCCTAACCCAAAAGCACGGTGATGCCAGCAGGCCGGTAGCATACTACAGCGCTCAGCTAGATACGGTAGAGCGATCCCTCCCCACATGCTTGCGAAGTGTTGCTGCGATAGCATTGCTAGTAATGAAAAGCGAAGATGTAGTGCTAGGACACAACCTCACAATCCATACACCGCATGCAGTGTCAGCCTTGCTAAATTTGGCTCAAACTAGACACGTCTCATCAGCGCGGTTTACTAGATGGGAATTGGCATTAATGGCCCCCGTAAACATCACCATAAAGAGATGCAGCGCATTAAATCCTGCAACATATCTCCCAGGTGTGCCTGGACAGGCACAAAGGGTGGAAGATGAGAGTAATAGTGAAGGAGGATTTAATACAGGGGATGACACGCATGATTGTATGGAATATTTGACCCAAAATTTCACGGCAAGGCCTGACATCAGTGACAACCCACTGGAAGATGTTGATTTTACTTTCTACACTGACGGTAGTTGTCACAGACAGACGGACCCGGGAGACTTGTGTACTGGATACGCAGTCGTAGATGACCAAGGCACCATAGAAGCAGAACCGCTAGGCCAACCTCACTCAGCCCAGGTTGCTGAACTGGTTGCCCTAACCAGAGCATGTGAATTGGCTAAGGGCAAGTCAGCCAATATCTACACCGATTCTAGATACGCCTTCGGGGCAGTCCATGATTTCGGAGCCCTATGGCGCCTCAGAAATTTCATGACGGCAGCTGGTACACCGGTAGCGCATGCAGCCCACATCAAAAGGCTTCTAACAGCGATACAGGAACCCGACAGAGTGGCTGTTATCAAGTGTAAAGCACATACATATAGCCAGGACCCAGTATCACTTGGTAACAGCCGAGCAGACGAAGCTGCTAAGTTAGCAGCTGGTACCCCCAGACAGACAGATACCACACAACTGATGGTATTTAATACTGTCAACACACAGAAATTGTGTGAAATGCAAAATTTGTGTTCCACACAGGAAAAGGCAGTTTGGAGGGCAAAAGGATATGGCCAAGAGTCCTCAGGACTCTGGATGGATGCACATGGTAAACCAGTGGCACCCAGAGCATACCTTCCAAGTCTAGCGGAAGCAGCACATGGGCTGACTCATCTAGGCAAGGAATGGATGTGCAAGTTGGTAAGAGCATATTGGTGCGCCCCAGGATTTTCATCCCATGCGGGAAAGAGAGCAATGTCATGCCTCACCTGCTTGAGGAAGAATATCGGAAAGGCAATACCAACAGAACTATCTCATATCCCCCCTACAGGCGGCCCTTTTCAGGTAATACAAATTGATTTCATACAATTACCCCCTTGTCGAAATTTAAAGTATGTACTAGTTTGTATAGATGTGTTTTCAAATTGGGTCGAAGCATTTCCTGCGGCCACAAATACCGCTATGTTTACTGCTAAGAAAATTGTGCAGGAATTTGTGTGTAGATACGGTATCCCTAGAATAATTGAAAGTGATAGGGGTACCCATTTTACAGGTGATGTCTTTCAAGGAATGTGTAAGTTGATGGGAATTGATAGTAAGCTGCACACTCCGTACCACCCCCAGGCGAGTGCGAAGGTAGAAAGAGTGAACAGCACTATTAAAAATAAACTGAGCAAAGTTATGGCAGAAACAGGATTGACATGGCCAGAAGCTTTACCCATTGTACTATACAGCATCAGAACCACTCCCAGGTCCCCTCTTAATCTGTCCCCCTTTTAAATTCTGTTTGGTCGACAACCGCATGTTATGATTAACCCTCAGGATGATTTGAAGTGTAACAATGAAGTGACTGTAAAATACCTGGTTAACATGAGTAAACAGCTAAGGAATCAAAATGATAATTTGAAGTTAGTGATTCCTGATTTACCAGATAGTAATTGTCATGACATTGAACCTGGGGATTATGTAATGATATGGAATTTTCTACGCTCAGGTAGCCTTATTGACAGATGGGAAGGACCATATCAGGTCTTATTGACTAGCACTACAGCATTGAAGGTTGCTGAGAGAGAGACTTGGGTTCATTCGTCCCACTGTAAGAAGGTCGCTGATCCAGAGAAGTCCCGTGATAAGGAACAGACGGTAGAAGTTGTATCACTGGAGTGTCTGTTCCAGGAGGACTGAGGCGGCACCTGAGCATTGAAGATCACAAGATCAAAAGCAGTTGTCGATCCCCTGTTCCCTTTTATTGTTTTTCTTCAACTTCCCATCCCATCTCCCTCAATTATTTCTTTCCCCCTTCTCATTCTTCTCCGTTTACCTCCTATAAGATGGACTTGCCCCAAGAGACTGTGATCCGGATTTTCCTGTTGACCATGATGTTGACCAGAGCAGCCTGTTCCGGCGAGAGTACCATTGAGGTCGAGAGAGGTTCTGGAATGGGTTCTGATGATAAAGATGGAGGCGTAGTTTTCCAAGAACAACTTAACCAACAAGTAAAGGCGAGTATCAGAAAACGATCCGATAGCATTGACAATAGAAGGAATTGTGAAGGATTGTTAGCTGAAGAAAACTGTATCTGTAGGCTCTGTGACAACGTAGTTGAGGATGGGTGCATTAAGAAATGCCAATCCAGTTTTAATATCCATATGGACCGGCATCCATTGAGTGACTATCACTCCTTAGTGGGTAGTGTGTTAAATAAAACAGATTGTTGGGTATGCTCTCAAGTACCTCAAGGTCATAGCAAATCAGGGCTAGTACCATTTCCTTTAACGGTAGGGGAGGTACTTGAGCTAAAGGGTGGGAGACCGGTGGCCAGAGGTTTAATATCTCCAGCCCTCCTAGTTTGAAGCTCCACCAATATCATGTGGATAAGTCCCTAATATGTTTTAACATTACCAACCCCCGAAAACCAGGAAATTGGGAAGTGTCATGGAGTAACCAAACCATGACCTTTTCATATAGAGCAGATAGAATGCCTACAGATACAGAGCTTATACGCCACATAGCCAGTAGAGGAAAATCTTTCCGGTATAGGTATACCCTAGGAAGTAGGATTACGAGAGTTGGAGAGGTATCACCAGGAAACTGCGCACATATCGTACAAACTGATACGTGTACTAAACAGATGGGAGAATTAGGGTTAGGAGATTTCACATGGAAGATGTGTAATATGGTTATGTCCTACTCCGTCCCATATGTTCTCCCCGATGATGCATATTTCATATGCGGAAGGAAGGCGTATAAGTGGCTTGCCCCAAACTCTGAAGGATTGTGTTATATTGGAAAAGTACTGCCTGAAGTAATGACTGTATCACATGACAAAATGAAAGATATACACCGTGGTGCCCAAGCTCCTTATACTCATACTCATTACGAGCACGTAGTTAAAAGGCAACTGACAGAAAGGACAGAGCATTTGGCCTCTGACATGATCCATGAATCCACCGGGATTCAGGTTCTACTCGCGTTAGACTTCACTCGCACCACTCGAGGAGTGATGAACTATAGATACATATCTGCGCTTGCAAATTTGTTAGACAATATCACGGAAATGTATGATGATACGTTTAGGTATACTGGAAGAGAACTTCAAGCTTATAAAACAGAACTAGTCCAGCATAGAATGGTTCTCAATTACCTCACAGAAGTGACAGGCGGATATTGTGTCACACTGGCAACGCAGTACGGCGTGAAATGTTGCACATATATTACAAATAGTACCGAGGACCCGGTCGAGGTCATAGACCAAAAGATGGACGATATTCTCCAATTGAAGTGGGAATTTCGCAGAAGACACAATCTCACTCTTGCTGCTGTAGGTAATGAGCTGACTGGTTGGGTGTCATGGTTGAACCCGCGAAATTGGTTCTCTGGTTTAGGAGAATGGGCTCAAGGAGTCATAATGGATGTTGGGAAGTTTCTTCTATGTATCTTAGGTGTTGTCATATCAATTGGCTTGATATTTAGATGCGGTCAGGCTTTAATGAAGTGCAAACGTCGTACCAGGGTAATGAGTCTGAGGAGAGGGGAAACTGTAATTCCAATGGATTTGATTTATGACCCAACTGTAGAAACAATGATGTGATGAAAATGCGATTATACGGTCCGTTTCTTTCACCTGTTTTTCCGTTTTCCTCCAAGATAAAAAGACCCACTCGGACGAGGAATTTGATGATCCTGTATACAGACAACTGATGGATTAAAGAAGAAGTTTTGACAACCTTATACACAGATATTTGATGAACTGTGCCATAGACCCCCAGTTTCCCTAGAAATTTTAAAATTACGCTAGCCCAACACTTTTTGTAAGTCTATGGACATTGACAAAGCTTTTTTGCTCGCACCTTATGGGCAAAAGCACAAAGAAGACTGCAATCAACTGACACCGAACAAGACTTCAACCGACAAATGTACATTAACCTGACATAGAATACCACTGCATTTACCATAAGTGTTCTTTATCTTCATCTCTACAACCCTCAGGTAATGACACACATAGTCGATAGGGAATACAGGCACAGATATCAGCAATCACATATTCCCCCATTCATGTATCATCAACTAAAATGTGCTCCCCCATTTTGTTGCAACCACAGCCGAAAAGAGCTCGGTAAAGTTTGACAGCCCATCCACAGACCCTTAATACGGGATAAGAAGGAATTCAAATGTATACTTCGCAATACCTCGAAGCTTGATGTACAACACGTACGGCACGATGATACATGACCCCCCAAACATGGATTCATACACACATGCTTCTGCTATCTCACTAGGTCATACCCTTTTCTCACCTTCCTCTCTCCTCCCTTACCCAACCATGGAAATGTATTAACCCCTGACATATATTTTTCTCTTTTTGAAATGTTTTAGAAGGTGGCAGTTATTGTTGACTGCCAAAGGGTGGACTGTCAAAGTCAGAAAAATATCACTATGCACACTGCCATATTTGCACCTCATACATGTCCGCGTTGCGCATGCGTGCGCTCTCCCGTGCGTGCGCATACCCGCTGTTACGTGCACCCGCAGGTGCACGGTATGCGTATTTACGGTAGAGTTTATGTGTTCGCAGCGTGCGACTCAATCGTTACATATTTTCACTATATAATGTATTTTGTAGATCATGGTCCCTTTGATAGATTCTGAAAGTTTAGTTAATGTAGCATGTTCCTGGACAAAGAGATCCCTCTTTGTTTGATACGAAGGGTCCAACACGGGTCATACAGTGGTGTTTAGTATCCATCGGAAGAGTATTTAATTAGCAATATTCCGGTGTTGGTTTGAAGCGGATAAATCGCTTGTGCGAATAGTTATGGACATAAGAAGTTTATATCCATTTACTATTTATTTGCACTTACTTATCCATGCAGCGGAAAACCTAGTTTCCCACCCACCTGAGCAGTTGGAAGTAGACACAGCCCACCTGTATGAATCAACCTATGACCTTTTGTTATAATGCGAAGACGAATTCCTGTGTCCAATGAACAATGAGATTGTAGGGACCATTGAATTGTATTGTGTGTGGGGCATAAATAGACAAGCCGATGGTATCCAGCTCACTCTCTTCAACGGTTCTCATTGCTGATAATCGGGAGCTGGATATCCAGGAGGCGCATGCGATCGTTTCCCTTTGTGCGTAAGTTTTCTCCGCAATCATATTGTCTTTATTGTTATTGTGAGCCATATCTCTCTCTCTTCTCCTCTTTCTCCTTCATTTTCCCTTAAACGTAATTGTATTGTATTTCCTGTGTAGTTATCTGGTTAGTTAGTCTATGTTATATTGTAGTGTGTGACTTGTACTGTATTACTCTTTTTGCAAGTATAACATTCATATAAGGCGTTAGACCCTAAAGCACGGTATCTGTGTATTTCTTATAGTGTTAAGTATTCTCAGAGCGTCGGTGACGCTCGAACAGCTTTTGAGTTAATAAGGTTATACTGTGTTGCATTTACACCCTTTCACTACACTAAGGTTTTACTGCATAATACATTGTTGATGGTTTAGATATAAAGGTTTAACATTGTGAGCGTCTGCGCCGCTGGTGATCTCCTCGTGGTCCCGAGCGTCCGCTACGATATAGCGAACCAGTACGTTAGTCGGCAGCCAATAGCGTGCCTGCCTGTGATCTCTTGGCCGTGAGCGAACGTGACGCTTGAGCGTCTCGACTACGGATAAGCGATTGTTACGCAACGTGCGTACCCTTACGGTACTTCATAAGTAAATAGCGTACCGTGTTCTTAGACCTCATAAAGGGTTTTATATAAGATAAATATTTAGCTTTATCAATATATATATATACACCATACATATAAGCGGATTGTCCGCAACCATCGGGTCCCTAGTGACATTAATGTGTTCTGAATGTGTATGTCCATGTACTGAATGCCCCAGTTGTGGATCTAACCAGGAAACCTTATGGTCGACATAAAACATAGTAATCGTCGACAGCAGGGAGTAGTACCAGGCAAAATAACATTCTTGCGACCCCAAGGGGTCCAAGGGAAATATACATATATAATTTTAATATCACACCCCCACAATACTACCATGTCTGTGCTCGAGCTACAGGCCCATGAAACCGTACCATACATATACATATAAATATATATACAGGTATAAGGCAGTTACAGCATGTTAATTTACACCCAGTATTGACAGTTGGTGCCAACAGGGTCACCCACATACTACTGTGTCTCCCATAGCGTGTTTACTCTTTGAAAGAATACCACTACCGACCTGCTGACACTTCATTTACTCAATCAAGTACCACAGGAGTCGGCAATGCCGACAGAGATATTCCCATAACTGTTTGCGACAGAGCCCTCACACATGTCGACACATGTGTACTAAAAGCTATAGTGGGTATCTGACAGGGAAAACACAGACACTTATACACAACACACTGACTACACGGCCATGATCTAACATAGTGCTATACTTGTATATTGCACTAATCACTGTGCCCCACTTCCTTTACACTGCTATGTACACAGAGCTTTTGGCAGGGACTGTTGGAGAGAATGGCGATGTATCGTGCTGTGAGGGCTAAGCCACGCCCCCGTCTCGGCGCGCTTCAGCCCCGCTGTTATTTTAACGGTTCATGCTGGCGGGGGTTTGTATACAGTGTCCGTGCACTGCATACATGTCATGCCAGGCATAAAGGGAGGAGCCAGTTCACACCCATTCAAAGTCTTATAGTGTGCCCATGTCTCCTGCGGATCCCGTCTATACCCCATGGTCCTTACGGAGTCCCCAGCATCCTCTAGGACGTATGAGAAATCCTGGGAAAACCCAGAGAAAAAATTCCAGATCCCTAAAAGAATTCTCATTGCTTTCCCTTTCCCTGAAGAGAATAGGAAGAAGTGGGAAAATCCACCTATAGTAGATGCTTCTGTATCTAGGCTGTCTAAAAAGGTTTTTTTACCTGTCCCTGGTTCAACCGCCATAAAGGAGCCGGCTGACCGCAAGATTAAGACTACGCTCAAATCACTATACACTGCTACAGGCGTGGCTTTAAGGCCCACTATTGCTTGTGCATGGATTTCTAAAGCCATAGTAAAGTGGTCAGGCACCTTACTAGAGGACTTAGATACTATGGATAGGAGTGACATTGACTTGTTTTTACGTCACATACAGTATTCTGCATGTTTCATGGTGGAGGCCATGAAGGACATTGGCCTGCTTCTTCCATGGCTGTCTCGGCACGCAGAGGACTCTGGCTACGCCAATGGACTGCGGATGCAGTATCAAAGAAAAGTGTGGAGAACTTGCCATTCACAGGTCAGGCACTATTTGGGGATGCATTGGATTCGTGGATTTCCATGGCGACTGCGGGTAAGACATTTCTTCCCACCGCAGCAGCCCAAGCTAGGAAATCTTATCCTACACCTACACTGCAGTCCTTTTGGACCGCAACATTTAAAAAATCCAAACCCCCTCCCACCTTCTTTACAGGAGGTCGGGGAAGATCAAAAAAACCTGCACCAACAGGTTCCCAGAGACAGAATCCAGGTTCTGCTTCCTCCAAATATTCAGCATGATGGTGGACCTTTCAGCCTGGAGATCAGGCAGGTGGGAGCGAGACTAAAAGATTTCAGTCACGTCTGGGTGTCATCATGCTTGCATAGAGGGACAACAGCAGCACTGTGCCCGCTGCCTTAATGCCGCCATCTGAACCGGTTTAGCACTCACCACTCAATTAGGGGTGGCGGCATGCTGTGGGGAAGAGTGCACACCGCTGTGGGTGAGCGAAGCAACCACCTTGAGGAGCTATGTCCTGTCAGCGGGGATCTGGACCATTAACCCTTCAAGAGGTTGGTACCGGTCCCCCCCCTAAGTCTCACGACGCAGGCAGACTGGTGCCAACCCGTCCTTCCTGAAAACAAAAACTAAAATACATTCTGAAAAAAACTCTCTGGCGCTCCAGAGAATGCACCCGGCTCCTTGGGCACGTTTTTCTAAATGTAGTCTGGTAGGAGGGGCATAGAGGGGAGGAGCCAGCACACACTAATGATTTCTTAAAGTGCTAGGCTCCAATAGACCCAATCTATACCCCATAGTACTAAGACCATCCCAGTATCCCCAGCCTAGAATTATAGGGGCTGATGGCTCCCAATGTATGAGATACACCAGAGAGTGTGGGAAGGAGACTGGTCAGATCTCTGGGCTGGTAACACACAGTGACATGATGTGAGGGGAGAGCAGGAGTACAATAGGGGCTGTTGCCTCCTGATGTATGAGATACACCAGAGAGTGTGGGGAGGAGACTGGTCAGTTCTCTTGGTTGGTAACACACAGTGACATGTTGTGAGGGGAGAGCAGGAGTATATTAGGGGCTGATGGCTCCTGATGTATGAGATACACCAGATAGTGTGGGGAAGAGACTGGTCAGATCTCTGGGCTGGTGACACAAAGTGACATGATGTGAGGGGAGAGCAGGAGTATAATAGGGGCTGATGGCTCCTGATGTATGAGATACACCAGAGAGTGTGGGGAGGAGACTGGTCAGATCTCTGGGTTGGTAACACACAGTGACATGTTGTGAGAGGAGAGCAGGAGTATATTAGGGGCTGATGGCTCCTGATGTATGAGATACACCAGAGAGTGTGGGGAGGAGACTGGTCAGATCTCTGGGCTGCTAACAGAAAGTGACATGATGTGAGGGGAGAGCAGGAGTATAATAGGGGCTGATGGCTCCTGATGTATGAGATACACCAGAGAGTGTGGGGAGGAGACTGGTCAGATCTCTGGGTTGGTAACACACAGTGACATGTTGTGAGGGGAGAGCAGGAGTATATTAGGGGCTGATGGCTCCTGATGTATGAGATACACCAGATAGTGTGGGGAAGAGACTGGTCAGATCTCTGGGCTGGTGACACAAAGTGACATGATGTGAGGGGAGAGCAGGAGTATAATAGGGGCTGATGGCTCCTGATGTATGAGATACACCAGAGAGTGTGGGGAGGAGACTGGTCAGATCTCTGGGTTGGTAACACACAGTGACATGTTGTGAGAGGAGAGCAGGAGTATATTAGGGGCTGATGGCTCCTGATGTATGAGATACACCAGAGAGTGTGGGGAAGAGACTGGTCAGATCTCTGGGCTGGTGACACAAAGTGACATGATGTGAGGGGAGAGCAGGAGTATAATAGGGGCTGATGGCTCCTGATGTATGAGATACACCAGAGAGTGTGGGGAGGAGACTGGTCAGATCTCTGGGTTGGTAACACACAGTGACATGTTGTGAGAGGAGAGCAGGAGTATATTAGGGGCTGATGGCTCCTGATGTATGAGATACACCAGAGAGTGTGGGGAGGAGACTGGTCAGATCTCTGGGCTGCTAACAGAAAGTGACATGATGTGAGGGGAGAGCAGGAGTATAATAGGGGCTGATGGCTCCTGATGTACGAGATACACCAGAGAGTGTGGGGAGGAGACTGGTCAGATCTCTGGGCTGGTAACACACAGTGACATGATGTGAGGGGGAGAGCAGGAGTATAATAGAGGTGATGGCTCAAGACTTCCCCTCTGGGAAAATAAATATTCCTCATTGGTTTGTACTGACAAAGGAGGGTGTAGGATAAGAGATTGCTGTAGTGACCGAGCAAGGAGAATATGTGACTCTTTTCTGTAATAAATGTTTATTACTCACCTGTGCTGATATCTGTAGGGATCTCCTCCTCCTTACACTGCTGATCTCCCCTCACATACGTCTCTTCTTCTCCCTCTATATCTTCTGCCTTCATATCAGTCACATACGTCTCTTCTTCTCCCTCTATATCTTCTACCTTTATATCAGTTACATACGTCTCTTCTTCTCCCTCTATATCTTCTGCCTTTATATCAGTCACATACGTCTCTTCTTCTCCCTCTATATCTTCTGCCTTTATATCAGTCACATACATCTCTTCTTCTCCCTCTATATCTTCTGCCTTTATATCAGTCACATACGTCTCCTCTTCTCCCTCTATATCATCTGTTTTAATATCAGACAGACGTTCTACCTAAAAAAATTACAAAAAAACCACAATACTATAATGACATTTGGAGAAAACAGTATAATATCAGTGTATAAGACACACAGCTCCTCTACAGATCATATAGTGACAGTCACTTTGGTATATTGGTGAGACCCTAAATCCCACCTACCTGATCCTCCTGTGGGGTCCTGTGATACTCCTCTGTACAATCCTGGGAATACAGAGGACGGGGACATCTCTCTGGGGTATCTCTGTTACTGAACCCATCTGTAGGAGACACACAGTGACTGAGTACAGAGTATATAATAAGATTTTACTCACCGGTAAATCTATTTCTCATAGTCCGTAGTGGATGCTGGGACTCCGTAAGGACCATGGGGAATAGCGGCTCCGCAGGAGACTGGGCACAACTAAAGAAAGCTTTAGGACTACCTGGTGTGCACTGGCTCCTCCCTCTATGACACTCCTCCAGACCTCAGTTAGGATACTGTGCCCGGAAGAGCTGACACAATAAGGAAAGGATTTTGAATCCCGGGTAAGACTCATACCAGCCACACCAATCACACCGTACAACTCGTGATACTATACCCAGTTAACAGTATGAAATACAACGGAGCCTCTCAACAGATGGCTCTCAACAATAACCCTTTAGTTAAACAATAACTATATACAAGTATTGCAGACAATCCGCACTTGGGATGGGCGCCCAGCATCCACTACGGACTACGAGAAATATCTTATTTTCTCTAACGTCCTAAGTGGATGCTGGGACTCCGTAAGGACCATGGGGATTATACCAAAGCTCCCAAACGGGCAGGAGAGTGCGGATGACTCTGCAGCACCGAATGAGCGAACTCTAGGTCCTCCTCAGCCAGGGTGTCAAACTTGTAGAATCCTGCAAATGTGTTTGACCCCGACCAAGTAGCTGCTCGGCAAAGTTGCAAAGCCGAGACCCCTCGGGCAGCCGCCCAAGAAGAGCCCACCTTCCTTGTGGAATGGGCTTTCACTGATCTAGGATGCGGCAGTCCAGCCGCAGAATGCGCAAGCTGAATTGTGCTACAGATCCAGCGAGCAATAGTCTGCTTTGAAGCAGGAGCACCCAGCTTGTTGGGTGCGTACAGGATAAATAGTGAGTCAGTTTTCCTGACTCTAGCCGTCCTGGAAACATAAATTTTCAGGGCCCTGACTACATCCAGCAACTTGGAATCCTCTAAGTCCCGAGTAGCTGCAGGCACCACAATAGGTTGGTTCAAATGAAACGCTGAAACCACCTTAGGAAGAAATTGGCCCTATCCATATGGAAAATCAGATAAGGGCTTTTACATGACAAAGCCGCCAATTCTGACACACGCCTGGCCGAAGCCAGGGCCAACAGCATGACCACTTTCCACGTGAGATATTTTAGCTCCACGGTTTTAAGTGGCTCAAACCAATGCGACTTAAGGAAATCCAACACCACGTTGAGATCCCAAGGTGCCACTGGAGGCACAAAAGGGGGCTGAATATGCAGCACTCCTTTAACAAAAGTCTGAACTTCAGGCAGTGAAGCCAGTTTTTTCTGGAAGAAAATCGACAGAACCGAAATCTGGACCTTAATGGACCCCAATTTGAGGGCCATAGTCACCCCTGACTGTGGGAAGTGCAGGAATCGACCCAGTTGAAATTCCTCCGTTGGGGCCTTCCTGGCCTCACACCAAGCAACATATTTTCGCCATATGCGGTGATAACGTTTTGCAGTCACATCCTTCCTGGCTTTGATCAGCGTAGGAATGACTTCCTCCGGAATGCTCTTTTCCTTCAGGATCCGGTGTTCAACCGCCATGCCGTCAAACGCAGCCGCGGTAAGTCTTGGAACAGACAGGGCCCCTGCTGCAGCAGGTCTTGTCTGAGCGGTAGAGGCCATGGGTCCTCTGAGATCATTTCTTGAAGTTCTGGGTACCAAGCTCTTCTTGGCCAATCCGAAACAATGAGTATAGTTCTTACTCTTCTCCTTCTTATTATCCTCAGCACCTTTGGTATGAGAGGAAGAGGAGGGAACACATAAACAAACCGGTACACCCACGGTGTCACTAGAGCGTCCACCGCTATCGCCTGAGGGTCCCTTGACCTGGCACAATATTTTTCTAGCTTTTTGTTGAGGCGGGACGCCATCATGTCCACCTGTGGCCTTTCCCAACGGTTTGTAATCAGCCGGAAGACTTCTGGATGAAGTCCCCACTCTCCCGGGTGGAGGTCGTGCCTGCTGAGGAAGTCTGCTTCCCAGTTGTCCACTCCCGGAATTAACACTGCTGACAGTGCTAACACGTGATTTTCCGCCCATCGGAGAATCCTTGTGGCTTCTGCCATTGCCATCCTGCTTCTCGTGCAGCCCTGTCGGTTTACATGGGCGACCGCCGTGATGTTGTCTGACTGAATCAGTACCGGCTGACTTTGAAGCAGGGGTCTTGCCTGACTTAGGGCATTGTAAATGGCTTAGTTCCAGAATAGTTATGTGTAGGGACATCTCCTGGCTTGACCATAGTCCTTGGAAATGTCTTCCCTGTATGACTGCTCCCCAGCCTCGAAGGCTGGCGTCCGTGGTTACCAGGACCCAGTCCTGTATGCCGAATCTGCGGCCCTCCAGAAGATGAGCACTCTGCAACCACCACAGTAGAGACACCCTGGTCCTTGCAGACAGGGTTATCATCCGATGCATCTGAAGATGCGATCCGGACCACTTGTCCAACAGATCCCACTGAAAGATCCGTGCATGGAACCTTCCGAACGAAATTGCTTCGTAAGAAGCTACCATCTTTCCCAGGACTCGCGTGCAGTGGTGCACCGACACCTGTTTTGGTTTGAGGAGGTCTCTGACTAGCGATGACAACTCCTTGGCCTTCTCCTCCGGGAGAAACACCCTTTTCTGTTCTGTTCCCAAGCTAGTGCTACTCCGATCAGCAACTGTTAGGGTCTCCTGCCCTGTGCTGCCACGTCGTCAAGGCAACCGGGAGACAAGTGTTAGCAGAGTAACCTGAGCGCAGCTGATACTCCGGTTCGGGTCTTTTGCTGTGCAGTGGTTACAGGCTCTGTGCACGGCAGGGGATCCGATGCTGGTTTTTGTGCTCACAGTCTGTGAGGTCTGAGTGGGGCGTGGACAGCACCTGCTATATAAGGCCTCTTCTCAGGTTAAGCAGATGCTGCTGAATCTTTGTTGGTTAGTCAGTTCCTAAAAGTTAGCCAGTACTGTGTAGCTTTGTATTTGTTGTTGCTTACTGCAAATAGGCTTGGGGATTTGGTACTACACTCTGCCAATCCAGACCTAGCAGTAAGACTGGAGTCAGTCGTTTAACTTGCTGGGGTTCTTTTGCTACTCTGTGAACTTAGCAAGTTTGCGGCTGTATTCTCAGATTTGCCTGCCGAAATCCTGTCTCACTGTGCAAGGTGTTCAGGTGTCAGTTTAGTGGCAGTAAGCTGAACCTGTGCACTGCAAGTGAGGATTAGGATTGGGGAGACTCTCCTTGTGTCTATCATTCCATATCTGACCAAGGAGTTTACTGCCACACCCGTTGGTAACCCTTTAGGGTTTTGCTGTTGCCCTAGCAACAGCATTTCGGGTTCTCTACGTATTAAAACACAACATCTTGCTTTTTCCATCTGAGCATTACGAATACTAGGGAGACACCCAGTTTCTTAGCCTCTGGGCTTCTCTGTTCACTTTGTGTTTATTTTGTTACCCTATCACCTTCTGTGTACGTAATGTCATATTCCCCAGTCTGTCTGTGAGTTCATTTGTTTTGCATCCCTATCCGTTCAGACACCAGTACATTCCTGCAGGCACTGGTGTGCATAACAGTTCAAACACCAGTACATTCCTGCAGGCACTGGTGTGCATAACAGTTCAGACACCAGTACATTCCTGCAGGCACTGGTGTGCATAACATATTCAGCAGCCTAATACTCCTGTTGAAATTTTGTGCGAATATGGAGCATACCCCTCAAAATACGTTGCAACAGGTGGTCGATCAGGTGCAGGTCCTGACTCGACAATTTAATGATTTGTCCATTAAAATGCACACCTCCCAGGCCGCTGGCGGAGCTCCCGCAGCAGCAGCACCTTCAGGGGTTAAGGAGCCAAAAGTAAATCTCCTGGATCATTTTTCTGGAGATCGCTCGCAGTTCTTTTGTTTCAAGGAGAGCTGCAAGCTATACTTCCGGCTTAGGCCTCAGTCTTCTGGGTCGGAGATTCAGCGGGTGGGCATAGTGATTTCCTTGCTACAAGGAGACCCACAGGTCTGGGCATATGGGTTGCAGCCTGACTGTCCGTCGCTTAAAAGTGTTGATGCTTTTTTTACGGCCCTGGGCATGTTGTATGATGACCCTGACAAGACGGCCTCAGCCGAGGCTAAGATTTCGATCCTTAAGCAAGGGCGAAGGCCAGTTGAGGTTTACTGTACGGAGTTTTGGAGGTTGGCCCATGATACCCAGTGGAATGACCCAGCCCTGAGACACCAGTACCGAAGAGGTCTTTCTAACCAGATAAAAGACCAACTGGTACAATATCCCTTGCCTGATAGCTTGGATCAGCTCATGCAGTTATCCATCCGGGTGGATAGACGGCTGAGAGAGCGTAGGCTTGAAAGGGAGACCGAGGTTTCCTTCTTTCCCAAGGGAACCTCAGACTCTAAGGAATTTTCCGAGGAGCCTATGCAGATTGGGGCTACCCGCCTCTCCTCGTGTGAGAAGACGCGGAGGAGACAGCAGGGGTTGTGTTTGTACTGTGGGAATAAAGGTCATGTGGTAGTATCATGCCCAGAAAAGCCGGAAAACTTCAGGGCCTGAGGGTGATGGGAAATATCCTGTCAGGCCAGAAGTCAGAATTTCCCAAGAATACTTTTATCATTCCGGTGACCTTGAAGATCCTCGGTCAAACTGTCAAGACTGAGGCCTTTGTGGACAGTGGGGCCGACGGGGTTTTTATGGACCGCCAATTCGCCCTGAAACACTCTGTTCCCTTAGTACCCTTGGCATCGGAAATTGAGATGTGGGTTAAACGGGGAACCATTATCCCAAGGTAAAATTACCTCTTGCACTAGCCAGATTTCTTTGTTTATTGGAGCCACACACTCTGAAAAATTGTCCTTTTATGTGACTGTCTGTACTTTTGCCCCATTGGTGTTGGGGTTACCCTGGTTAAGGGCCCACAATCCTCAATTTGACTGGGTCTCTGGGGAGATTCTTAGTTGGGGTACTGATTGTTTCAGGAGTTGCTTGAGCCTTCCAGTCAGGCTCTCGCAGCTAAGTTTGCCAGGATTGCCAGGGTGTTATGCAGATTTTGCGGACGTGTTCTCCAAACAAGTTGCAGAGGTACTACCTCCCCATCGCCCCTATGACTGTGCCATTGATTTGTTGCCAAATGCTAAGCTTCCCAAGAGCAGGTTGTACTCCCTGTCACGTCCTGAGACTCAGGCTATGGCAGAGTACATTCAGGAGAACTTGGCTAAGGGATTTATCAGACCTTCACAGTCTCCAGTTGGGTCGGGGTTCTTCTTCGTGGGTAAAAAGGACGGTTCGTTGCGACCCTGCATCGACTTCAGGGAATTGAACCGTATCACGATTAAAAACTCATACCCACTGCCTCTCATTTCGGTCTTGTTTGACCAGCTTCGTACTGCCACCATTTTTTCTAAGATTGACCTACGCGGTGCGTACAATCTAATCCGAATAAGAGAGGGGGAAGAATGGAAGACTGCCTTTAATACCCACTCAGGGCATTATGAATAATATTTGGGCTCTGTAATGCCTCAGCAGTCTTCCAGGATTTCATGAATGATGTACTCAGGGAATATTTGGATAGATTCTTAGTTGTATACTTAGATGACATCCTAATCTTCTCCCATTCCCTGGAGGAACATCGGAAGCATGTACGCTTAGTCCTCCAGAAACTCAGAGACCACCGGCTTGGGGCGAAGCTGGAGAAGTGCGAATTTGAAGTTCAGCAAATCGCATTTCTAGGATATATTATCTCCCCAGAAGGTTTCCAAATGGAGGGTTCCAAGGTACAGGCAGTCCTGGATTGGGTGCAGCCCACTAGTTTGAAGGCGCTTCAGCGTTTCCTGGGCTTTGCGAATTTTTATAGACGATTTATCGCTGGATTTTCGTCTATAGTGGCGCCCTTGGTGGCACTCACTAAGAAAGGAGCGGATGTTGCTCACTGGTCTTGTGAGGCTAAAGCGGCTTTTGCCCGTCTCAAAAGGGCATTTGTATCGGCCAAGGTGCTGCGACACCCAGATCCAGAGCGTCCTTTTGTGGTGGAGGTGGATGCCTCTGATATGGGTATTGGGGCAGTGCTCTCTCAGATGGGAGTGTCTGATAATCGCCTTCATCCCTGTGCTTACTTTTCCTGTAAATTTTCGCCTGCCGAGATGAATTATGACGTGGGTAACCGGGAATTGTTGGCTATTAAGGATGCACTCGAGGAGTGGAGACACTGGCTTGAAGGGGCTAAGTTTGTGGTCTCAATTCTCACCGACCATAAGAATCTGGCATATTTAGAGTCAGCGAAGCGTCTCAATGCCAGGCAGGCACAATGGGCTTTGTTTTTTGCTCGCTTTAATTTTTTGATAACATATCGCCCTGGGTCAAAAAACATCAAGGCTGATGCGCTCTCGCAGAGTTTTGCTCCAATCCAGGAGACCACCGAGGAGCCGTTGCCCATTGTGTCCCCATCATGTATTAAAGTGGGCATTACCCAGGACCTCTTATCATTAGTCTTTAGAGCACAGGAGCAGGCTCCTCCAGACCTTCCGGTAGGTCTTTTGTTTGTGCCTCCTAGGTTAAGACAGCGAGTGTTCCTGGAATTCCATGCCAAGAAGTCGGCAGGTCACACGGGTATTGCCAGAACTCGCGAGTTGCTATCTAGGGCGGTGTGGTGGCCCTCGGTGGCTAAGGATGTGGATCAGTGGGTTCGGGCATGTGACATCTGTGCCCGAAATAAGACTCCTAGAGGGGTTCCTGTTGGCCCATTACATCCACTCTCTATCCCATCTAAGCCATGGACCCACATTTCAATGGATTTTGTGGTGGACTTGCCCAAATCCTCGGGGATGACAGCCATCTGGGTTGTCGTTGACAGGTTTTCGAGGATGGCGCACTTCGTTCCACTGGTTGGGCTGCCATCGGCCAGACGCCTGTCTGAATTATTTATGCTGCATGTTGTGCGTCTCCACGGGTTGCCACTTGATGTGGTCTCTGACCACGGATCCCAGTTTGTGGCCAAATTCTGGAGGGCATTTTGTTCCGATCTCCAGAGTTCTGTCAGCTTGTCGTCAGGCTACCATCCGCAGTCTAATGGGCAGACTGAAAGGGTGAACCAGTCCTTGGAGCAGTTCCTCAGGTGTTATGTCTCCAAGTGTCAGACTGACTGGGTTGCTCATCTGTCCATGGCGGAGTTTGCCTATAACAACGCGGCTCACTCTGCTACAGGGATCTCTCCCTTCCTTTGTGTGTATGGGCATCATCCTAAGGCCAATTCTTTTGACCCCCTGGACTCCACGCCTGGTGGTTCCTCTGTGGTTTCGGTCCTTAGAGGTATTTGGAGGAAAGTGAAGAAAGCCCTTGTGTCTGTGTCATTAGTGACCAAAAGGGTTTTTGACAAGCGGAAAAGACCCTGCAGCTTCAAATTAGGAGACTTCGTCTGGTTGTCTACCAAGAATTTGAAGTTGAGACAGCCATCTCATAAGTTAGGCCCCCGGTTCATCGGCCCTTATAAGATCACCAGGGTTATCAATCCGGTGGCATTTCAGTTAGATCTGCCCCGTTCTTTGGGTATCAATAAAACATTTCATTGTTCCCTTTTAAAACGGGCGATTAGTAATCCTTCTTCCAGTGGAAGACCTTCCCCTCTTCTGATACGTGGCCAGAGGGAGTTTGTTGTTGAAAGGATTCTTGACTCCAAGATGGTTCGGGGTCGGCTGTCATTTTTGGTGCACTGGAAGGGGTATGGCCCGGAGGAGCGGTCGTGGGTGCGCAGTTGTGATCTTCATGCCCCCAGACTGATACGCTCTTTCTTCTCGCAGTTCCCCGATAAACCCGGTGTTAGGGGTTCTTTGACACCTCGTCAGAGGGGGGGTACTGTTAGGGTCTCCTGCCCTGTGCTGCCACGTCGTCAAGGCAACCGGGAGACAAGTGTTAGCAGAGTAACCTGAGCGCAGCTGATACTCCGGTTCGGGTCTTTTGCTGTGCAGTGGTTACAGGCTCTGTGCACGGCAGGGGATCCGGTGCTGGTTTTTGTGCTCACAGTCTGTGAGGTCTGAGTGGGGCGTGGACAGCACCTGCTATATAAGGCCTCTTCTCAGGTTAAGCAGATGCTGCTGAATCTTTGTTGGTTAGTCAGTTCCTGAAAGTTAGCCAGTACTGTGTAGCTTTGTATTTGTTGTTGCTTACTGCAAATAGGCCTGGGGATTTGGTACTACACTCTGCCAATCCAGACCTAGCAGTAAGACTGGAGTCAGTCGTTTAACTTGCTGGGGTTCTTTTGCTATTCTGTGAACTTAGCAAGTTTGCGGCTGTATTCTCAGATTTGCTTGCCTAAATCCTGTCTCACTGTGCAAGGTGTTCAGGTGTCAGTTTAGTGGCAGTAAGCTGAACCTGTACACTGCAAGTGAGGATTAGGATTGGGGAGGCTCTCCTTGTGTCTATCATTCCATATCTGACCAAGGAGTTAACTGCCACACCCGTTGGTAACCCTTTAGGGTTTTGCTGTTGCCCTTAGCAACAGCATTTCGGGTTCTCTACGTATTAAAACACAACATCTTGCTTTTTCCATCTGAGCATTACTAATACTAGGGAGACACCCAGTTTCTTAGCCTCTGGGCTTCTCTGTTCACTTTGTGTTTATTTTGTTACCCTATCACCTTCTGTGTACGTAATGTCATATTCCCCAGTCTGTCTGTGAGTTCATTTGTTTTGCATCCCTATCCGTTCAGACACCAGTACATTCCTGCAGGCACTGGTGTGCATAACAGTTCAAACACCAGTACATTCCTGCAGGCACTGGTGTGCATAACAGTTCAGACACCAGTACATTCCTGCAGGCACTGGTGTGCATAACAGCAACTGTTCCCTGGACCTCGCCTTTATAAGGAGATCGTCCAAGTACGGGATAATTATAACTCCTTTTTTTTTTTTAAGGAGTATCATCATTTCGGCCATTACCTTGGTAAATACCCTCGGTGCCGTGGACAGACCAAACGGCAACGTCTGGAATTGGTAATGAATGACAGTCCTGTACCACAAATCTGAGGTACTCCTGGTGAGGAGGGTAAATGGGGACATGCAGGTAAGCATCCTTGATGTCCAGTGATACCATGTAATCCCCTTCCTTCAGGCTTGAAATAACCGCCCTGAGCGATTCCATCTTGAACTTGCATCTTTTTATATACGTGTTCAAGGATTTCAAATAGGTTTGACCGAACCGTCCGGTTTCGGTACCACAAACATTGTGGAATAGTAATCCCTTCCTTGTTGAAGGAGGGGTACCTTGACTATCACCTGTTGCGAATACAGCTTGTGAATTGCCTCTAGCACTGCCTCCCTGTCCAAGGGAGTCGTTGGCAAGGCAGATTTTAGGAAACGGCGAGGGGGAGACTCCTCGAATTCCAGCTTGTATCCCTGAGACACCACTTGTAGAATCCAGGGATCCCCCCCGTGAGCAAGCCCACTGATCGCTGAAGTACTTGAGACAGGCCCCCACCGCACCTGGCTCCGCCAGTGGAGCCCCAGCGTCATGCTGTGGACTTAGAGGAAGCGGGGGAGGACTTTTGTTCCTTGGAACTGGCTGTATTTTGCAGCTTTTTCCCTCTACCTCTGCCTCTGGCCAGAAAGGACGCGCCTTTAACCCGCTTGCCTTTCTGGGGCCAAAAGGACTGTACCTGATAATACGGTGCTTTCTTTTGCTGTGAGGGAACATGGGGTAAAAATGCTGATTTCCCAGCTTTCGCTGTGGAAACTAGGTCCGAGAGACCATCCCCAAACAACTCCTCACCCTTGTAAGGCAAAACTTCCATGTGCCTTTTAGAATCTGCATCCCCTGTCCACTGCCGAGTCCATAAGCCTCTCCTAGCAGAATTGGACAATGCACTTATTTTAGATGCCAGCCGGCAGATCTCCCTCTGTGCATCTCTCATGTATAAGACTGAGTCTTTTATATGCTCTATGGTTAGCAGAATAGTGTCCCTGTCTAGGGTGTCAATATTTTCTGACAGGGAATCTGACCACGCAGCTGCAGCACTGCACATCCATGCCGAAGCAATAGCTGGTCTCAGTATAATGCCTGAGTGTGTATAAACAGACTGCAGTATAGCCTCCTGCTTTCTATCAGCAGGTTCCTTGAGGGCGGCCGTGTGCGGAGACGGCAGTGCCACCTTCTTTGATAGACGTGTGAGCGCTTTATCCACCCTAGGGGATGTCTCCCAACATAACCTGTCCTCTGGCGGGAAAGGGTACGCCATTAGTAACTTTTTAGAAATTACCAGTTTCTTATCGGGGGAAGCCCACGCTTCTTCACATACTTCATTTAATTCATCAGATGGGGGAAAAACCACTGGTAGTTTTTTCTCCCCAAACATTATACCCTTTTTTGTGGTACCTGGGGTAACATCAGCAATGTGCAAGACATTTTTCATTGCCGCAATCATATAACGGGTGGCTCTATTGGAATGTACAGTAGTCTCCTTGTCGTCGACACTGGAGTCGGTATACGTGTCGACATCTGTGTCTGCCATCTGATGTAGCGGGCGTTTTAGAGCCCCTGATGGCTCCGGCTGTCCCACATCTGTTATGTCGTCAAACCTTTTATGTAAAGAGTCGACACTATCACGTAATTCCTTCCACATTCAGGTGTCGGCCCCGCAGCGGGTGACATCACATTTATCGCCTCCACATAAGCCTCCTCATCAAACATGCCGACACAGCCGTACCGACACACCGCACACACACAGGGAATGCTCTGACTGAGGACAGGACCCCACAAAAGCCCTTTGGGGAGACAGAGAGAGAGTATGCCAGCACACACCAAAAGCACTATATAACACAGGGATTATCACTATAACTGAGTGATTTTTCCCAATAGCTGCATATATATATATATATAATAAGAATTTACTTACCGATAATTCTATTTCTCGGAGTCCGTAGTGGATGCTGGGGTTCCTGAAAGGACCATGGGGAATAGCGGCTCCGCAGGAGACAGGGCACAAAAGTAAAGCTTTTACAGGTCAGGTGGTGTGTACTGGCTCCTCCCCCTATGACCCTCCTCCAGACTCCAGTTAGGTACTGTGCCCGGACGAGCGTACACAATAAGGGAGGATTTTGAATCCCGGGTAAGACTCATACCAGCCACACCAATCACACCGTACAACTTGTGATCTAAACCCAGTTAACAGTATGATAACAGAGGAGCCTCTGAAAGATGGCTTCCTAAACAATAACCCGAATTAGTTAACAATAACTATGTACAAGTATTGCAGATAATCCGCACTTGGGATGGGCGCCCAGCATCCACTACGGACTCCGAGAAATAGAATTATCGGTAAGTAAATTCTTATTTTCTCTATCGTCCTAAGTGGATGCTGGGGTTCCTGAAAGGACCATGGGGATTATACCAAAGCTCCCAAACGGGCGGGAGAGTGCGGATGACTCTGCAGCACCGAATGAGAGAACTCCAGGTCCTCCTTTGCCAGGGTATCAAATTTGTAAAATTTTACAAACGTGTTCTCCCCTGACCACGTAGCTGCTCGGCAGAGTTGTAATGCCGAGACCCCTCGGGCAGCCGCCCAAGATGAGCCCACCTTCCTTGTGGAATGGGCCTTAACAGATTTAGGCTGTGGCAGGCCTGCCACAGAATGTACAAGTTGAATTTTGTTCCAAATCCAACGAGCAATCGACTGCTTAGAAGCAGGTGCACCCAACTTGTTGGGTGCATACAGTTATAAACAGCGAGTCAGATTTTCTGACTCCAGCCGTCCTTTAAATGTATATTTTTAAGGCTCTGACAACGTTCAACAACTTGGAGTCCTCCAAGTCGTCTGTAGCCGCAGGCACTACAATAGGCTGGTTCAGGTGAAACGCTGATACCACCTTAGGGAGAAGATGCGGACGCGTCCGCAGCTCTGCCCTATGTCGAATGGAAAATTAAATAAGGGCTTTTATAAGATAAAGCCGCCATTCAGATACTCTCCCTGCCGAAGCCAGGGCCAGTAGCATAGTCACTTTCCATGTGAGATATTTCAAATCCACATTCTTTAGTGGTTCAAACCAATTGGATTTGAGGAAGTCTAAAACTACATTTAGATCCCACGGTGCCACCTTAGGCACCACAGGAGGCTGTATATGCAGTACTCCTTTGATAAAAATCTGGACCTCAGGGACTGAGGCCAATTCTTTTTGGAAGAATATTGATAGGGCCGAAATTTGAACCTTAATAGATCCCAATTTGAGACCCATAGACAATCCTGATTGCAGGAAATGTAGGAAACGACCCAGTTGAAATTCCTCCATCGGAGCACTCCGCTGGTCGCACCACTCAACATATTTTCGCCAAATACGGTGATAATGCTTCGCGGTGACTTCCTTCCTTGCCTTTATCAAGGTAGGAATGACTTCTTCTGGAATGCCTTTTCCTTTTAGGATCTGGCATTCAAACGCCATGCCGTCAAACGCAGCCGCGGTAAGTCTTGAAAAAGACAGGGACCCTGCTGCAACAGGTCCCTTCTCAGAGGTAGAGGCCACGGATCGTCCGTGACCATCTCTTGAAGTTCCGGGTACCAAGTCCTTCTTGGCCAATCCGGAGCCACTAGTCTTACTCCTCTTTGCCGTATAATCCTCACTACCTTTGGTATGAGAGGCAGAGGAGGAAACACATATACCGACTGGTACACCCAAGGTGTTACCAGCGCGTCCACAGCTATTGCCTGCGGATCTTTTGTTGAGGCGAAACGCCATCATGTCCACCATTGGTTTTACCCAACGGTTTAATAGCATGTGGAAAACTTCTGGATGAAGTCCCCACTCTCCCGGGTGAAGGTCGTGTCTGCTGAGGAAGTCTGCTTCCCAGTTGTCCACGCCCGGGATGAATACTGCTGACAGTGCTATCACGTGATTCTCCGCCCAGCGAAGGATCCTGGCAGCTTCTGCCATTTCCCTCCTGCTTCTTGTGCCGCCCTGTCTGTTTACATGGGCGACTGTCGTGATGTTGTCCGACTGGATCAACACCGGTCTTCCTTGAAGCAGAGGTTCCGCCTGGCTTAGAGCATTGTAGACTGCTCTTAGTTCCAGAATGCTTATGTGAAGAGACTTTTTCAGGCTCGACCACACTCCCTGGAAATTTCTTCCCTGTGTGACTGCTCCCCAGCCTCTCAGGCTGGCATCCGTGGTCACCAGGATCCAATCCTGTATGCCGAATCTGCGGCCCTCCAATAGATGAGCCTCCTGCAACCACTACAGAAAAGATACCCTTGTCCTCGGCGACAGGGTTATCCGCAGGTGCATCTGAAGATGCGACCCTGACCATTTGTCCAACAGATCCCTTTGCATGGAATCTGCCGAAAAGGATTGCTTCGTAAGAAGCTACCATTTTTTCCCAGGACTCTTGTGCATTGATGTACAGACACCTTTCCTGGTTTTAGGAGGTTCCTGACCAGGTCAGATAACTCCTTGGCTTTTTCCTCGGGAAGAAAAACCTTTTTCTGAACTGTGTCCAGAATCATCCCCAGGAACAGCAGACGAGTTGTCGGCATTAATTGGGATTTTGGAATATTCAGAATCCATCCGTGCTGCTTTAGCACCTCTTGAGATAGTGCTAAACCCATCTCTAGCTGTTCTCTGGACCTTGCCCTTATTAGGAGATCGTCCAAGTATGGGATAATTAATACGCCTTTTCTTCGAAGAAGAAATATTATCTCGGCCATTACCTTTGTAAAGACCCGAGGTGCCGTGGACAAACCAAACGGCAGCGTCTGAAACTGATAGTGACAGTTTTGTACAACGAACCTGAGGTACCCCTGGTGTGAGGGGTAAATTGGAACGTGGAGATACGCATCCTTGATGTCCAAGGATACCATAAAGTCCCCTTCTTCCAGGTTCGCTATCACTGCTCTGAGTGACTCCATCTTGAACTTGAACTTCTTTATGTACAGGTTCAAGGACTTCAGATTTAGAATAGGCCTTACCGAACCATCCGGCTTCGGTACCACAAATAGAGTGGAATAATACCCCTTCCCTTGTTGTAGAAGAGGTACCTTGACTATCACCTGCTGCGAATACAGCTTGTGAATGGCTTCCAAAACCGTCTCCCTTTCGGAGGGGGACGTTGGTAAAGCAGACTTCAGGAAACGGCGAGGTGGCTCTGTCTCTAATTCCAACCCGTACCCCTGAGATATTATCTGCAGGATCCAGGGATTTACCTGCGAGTGAGCCCACTGCGCGCTGTAATTCTTGAGACGACCGCCTACCGCCCCCGAGTCCGCTTGCGAAGCCCCAGCGCCATGCTGAGGCTTTTGTAGAAGCCGGGGAGGGCTTCTGTTCCTGGGAAGGAGCTGCCTGTTGCTGTCTCTTCCCTCGTCCTCTGCCTCGTGGCAGATATGAATAGCCCTTTGCTCTCTTATTTTTAAAGGAACGAAAGGGCTGCGGTTGAAAAGTCGGTGCCTTTTTCTGTTGGGGAGTGACTTGAGGTAGAAAGGTGGATTTCCCGGCCGTAGCCGTGGCCACCAAATCCGATAGACCGACCCCAAATAACCCCTCTACGCATCGCCTGTCCACTGTCGTGTCCATAAAGCTCTTCTGGCCGAAATGGACATAGCACTTACCCGTGATGCCAGTGTGCAGATCTCTCTCTGTGCATCACGCATATAAAGAAATGCATCCTTTATTTGTTCTAACGACAGTAAAATATTGTCCCTGTCCAGGGTATCAATATTTTCGATCAGGGACTCTGACCAAACTACCCCAGCACTGCACATCCAGGCAGTCGCAATAGCTGGTCGTAGTATAACACCTGCATGTGTGTATATACCTTTTTGGATATTTTCCATCCTCCTATCTGATGGATCTTTAAGTGCGGCCGTCTCAGGAGAGGGTAACGCCACTTGTTTTGATAAGCGTGTTAGCGCTTTGTCCACCCTAGGAGGTGTTTCCCAGTGCTCCCTAACCTCTGGCGGGAAAGGGTATAAAGCCAATAACTTCTTGGAAATTAGCAGTTTTTTATCGGGGGCACCCCACGCTTCATCACACACGTCATTTAATTCTTCTGATTCGGGAAAAACTACTGGTAGTTTTTTCACACCCCACATAATACCCTGTTTAGTGGTACCTGTAGTATCAGCTAATGTAACATCTCCTTTATTGCCAAAATCATATAACGTGTGGCCCTTCTGGAAAATACGGTTGATTCGTCACCTTCACCACCGGAATCAGTGCCTGTGTCTGGGTCTGTGTCGACCGACTGAGGCAAAGGGCGTTTTACAGCCCCTGACGGTGTTTGAGGCGCCTGGACAGGCACTAATTGAGTGTCCGGCCGCCTCATGTCGGCAAACGACTGCTTAAGCGGGTTGACGCTATCCCGTAATTCCACAAATAAGGTATCCATTCTGGTGTCGACCCCCTAGGAGGTGACATCCTCATATTTGGCAATTGCTCCGCCTCCACACCAATAACGTCCTCATACATGTCGACACACACGTACCGACACACAGCAGACACACAGGGAATGCTCTATACGAAGACAGGACCCACTAGCCCTTTGGGGAGACAGAGGGAGAGTCTGCCAGCACACACCAAAAAGCGCTATATATGACAGGGATAGCCTTATGATTAAGTGCTCCCTTATAGCTGCTTTTATATTAATATATTGCCATTTATTATGCCCCCCCTCTCTGTTATACCCTGTTTCTGTAGTGCAGTGCAGGGGAGAGACCTGGGAGCCTTTCTGACCAGCGGAGCTGTGACAGAAAATGGCGCCGTGTGCTGAGGAGATAGGCCCCGCCCCTTTTTCGGCGGGCTCGTCTCCCGCTATTTAGTACATTTAGGCAGGGGTTAAATATCTCCATATAGCCTCCGGAGGCTATATGTGAGGTATTTTTAGCCAAAATAGGTATTCATTTGCCTCCCAGGGCGCCCCCCTCCCAGCGCCCTGCACCCTCAGTGACTGCCGTGTGAAGTGTGCTGAGAGGAAAATGGCGCACAGCTGCAGTGCTGTGCGCTACCTTTAGAAGACTGCAGGAGTCTTCAGCCGCCGATTCTGGACCTCTTCTTGCTTCAGCATCTGTGAGGGGGCCGGCGGCGCGGCTCCGGTGACCATCCAGGCTGTACCTGTGATCGTCCCTCTGGAGCTTCATGTCCAGTAGCCAAGAAGCCAATCCATCCTGCACGCAGGTGAGTTCACTTCTTCTCCCCTCTGTCCCTCGTTGCAGTGATCCTGTTGCCAGCAGGAATCACTGTAAAATAAAAAACCTAAGCTAAACTCTCTAAGCAGCTCTTTATGAGAGCCACCTAGAATTGCACCCTTCTCGGCCGGGCACAAAAATCTAACTGGAGTCTGGAGGAGGGTCATAGGGGGAGGAGCCAGTACACACCACCTGACCTGTAAAAGCTTTACTTTTGTGCCCTGTCTCCTGCGGAGCCGCTATTCCCCATGGTCCTTTCAGGAACCCCAGCATCCACTTAGGACGATAGAGAAATATATATATATATATATATTGCGCCTAAATTTAGTGCCCCCCCCCCCTCTCTTTTTTAACCCTATGTAGTCTTGAAACTGCAGGGGAGAGCCTGGGAGCGATCCTTCCAGCGGAGCTGTGAGGGAAAATAGCGCCAGTGTGCTGAGGGAGATAGCCCCGCCCCTTTTTCCGCTGACTTCTCCCGCTTTTCTATATGTATATCTGGCAGGGGTATTTTACACATATATAGTCTCTATGACTATATTATGTGTTATTTGCCAGCAAGGTACTCTATATTGCAGCCCAGGGCGCCCCCCCCCCCCGCGCCCTGCACCCATCAGTGACCGGAGTGTGAGGTGTGCATGGGGAGCAATGGCGCACAGCTGCAGTGCTGTGCGCTGCCTTGATGAAGACCGAAGTCTTCTGCCGCCGATTTCCAGGAACGTCTTCTTGCTTCTGGCTCTGCAAGGGGGACGGCGGCGCGGCTCCGGGACCGGACGACCGAGGCTGGGCCTGTGTTCGATCCCTCTGGAGCTAATGGTGTCCAGTAGCCTAGAAGCCCAAGCTAGCTGCAAGCAGGTAGGTTCGCTTCTCTCCCCTTAGTCCCTCGTAGCAGTGAGTCTGTTGCCAGCAGATCTCACTGAAAATAAAAAACCTAAAATATACTTTCTTTTCTAGGAGCTCAGGAGAGCCCCTAGTGTGCATCCAGCTCAGCCGGGCACAAAATTCTAACTGAGGTCTGGAGGAGGGTCATAGAGGGAGGAGCCAGTGCACACCAGGTAGTCCTAAAGCTTTCTTTAGTTGTGCCCAGTCTCCTGCGGAGCCGCTATTCCCCACGGTCCTTACGGAGTCCCAGCATCCACTTAGGACATTAGAGAAATGTGATCAGATGATGTGTGTATATAGGGGCCCCCATACCTGCTCTCCCCTGTACAATACATGACAGTCTCCTCTTACCCAGTGATGTGAGGGGCCGGTGATTCTCCATCATCACGTCCTTGTACAGACCCCTGTGTTCCTCTATATACTCCCCTTCCTGCATGGAGACATAGACAGTGACTTCCTGACGCCTTATAGGAACCGGACACACACAGTGATACATTCATCACCCAGACACATCCCCTGGTGTTACTGTACAGTGTCCCATTCCCAGCAGTCACCTCTCCAGTCATCACCCAGACACGTCCCCTGGTGTTACTGTATAATGTCTCATTCCCAGCATTCACCTCTCCAGTCATCACCCAGACACGTCCCCTGGTGTTACTGTATAATGTCCCATTCCCAGCAGTCACCTCTCCAGTCAGCAGCTGAATGATCTTGTTGGTGAGTTCCAGGATCTTCTGGTCACTGTGCCTCTCATGTATCAGTGAGTGAGGTGGAGGCACCGTGATGGGGCTCTTAGTTCTGCTCAGTCCACGTGACACACGGCTATGGCTGCTGGGTGTCTCACACTCACCAGATGTCTTCTTTACTACTGTGCAACTCTGCAAAATGGGGGATACATCAATATCACTGTAAATACTGACAGATTCCCTCACCTCCCCAGTCATGTCCCTGTATTATTACTATAGATATGTGACGTCACTGTGACACTCCCAGATCCCCTCACCTCCCCAGTCATGTCCCTGTATTATTACTATAGCTATAAGTGATGTCACTGTGACGCTCCCAGATCCCCTCAAGTCCCCAGTCATGTCCCTGTATTATTACTGCAGATGGGGCTAACAGACCAGGGTGACATAGAAGCGGAAGACTGAGTGCGGATAAGAGGGTTAGGAGGACAATTGGCTGGGGTTTGTGAAGAAGTGGGCCTTGAGAGCCCATTTGAAGTTTTGTAGAGAGGTGGAGAGTGAGATGGAGAGAGCACGTGCAAAATAGGTAGGACTGGGAGGAGGTAATCAGTTGACAGGATAAGGCCCCCAATTCTGAGACACACCTAGCAGAAGCCAGGGCCAGTAACATCACCGTCTTCCACGTGAGGTACTTGTCTTCTACCATCACCAGAGGTTCAAACCAGGAGGACTGTAGAAAACGTAACTTAACATCTAGATCCCAAGGTGCCATAGGGGGCACAAAGGGAGGTTGTATATGAAGCAGCCCTTGCAAGAAGGTCTGAATTTTTGGCAAGAGAGACAACTTTTTCTTGATGGAGATGGAAAGAACTGAAATCTGGACTTTAATGGATCCCAGACATAAGCCCTTATCCACTCCAGCCTGCAGGAAACACAGGAACCTTCCTAAGTGGAATTCCGAAGAGGGATATGTGCGTTCTTCGCACCAAGAGACATATCTCCGCAAGATATGATAGTGTTTTGACATCACAGGTTTTCTGGCTTGTACCATAGTGGCAATTACCTTTTTGGAAAGCCCTTTGTGAGCTAGGATGTTCCGCTCAACTTCCATGCCATCAAACTAAGCTGCCGTAAGTCCGGGTAGACGAACGGTCCTTGTTGAAGAAGATCCCTTCTTAGTGGTAGAGGCCAAGGGTCCTGTACAGACATGTCCAGAAGAGCCGTGTTCCATGCTCTTCAGGGCCAATCCAGGGCAATCAAGATTGCTTCCACTTTTTGTTGTCTGATCCGCTTGAGGAAACAGGTAGACCAGCTGGTAAGGCCAAAGCGAAGTCAGCGCATACACTGCATTCGCCTGAGGGTCCCTGGTCTGTGAGCAATAGCAGCGAAGCTTCTTGTTGAGATGAGAGGCCATCAAGTCGATCTGTGGGCAACCCCACCTGTGGATGTTCAGTTGGAACACCTGAGGGTGTAGTCCCCACTCCCTCAGGTGGAGGTCGTGGCGGCTTAGGAGGTCCGCCTCCCAGTTCTCCACTCCCGGAATGAAGATTGCGGACAGTGCTCTTGCATGTTTTTCTGCCCAGAGGAGTATTCTTGACACTTCTCGCATGCAGGTCCTGCTTTTTGTCCCTCCTTGTCGATTGATGTACGCCACTGCCAAAGCGTTGTCCGACTGCACCTGGATTGCCTGTGGCCTTAGTAGAGGAGACGCCTGAAGCAGAGACGTTCTGGATAGCCTGAAGTTCCAGAATGTTGATTGGAAGCAGGGCCTCCTGGGCAGACCACCTGCCCTGGAACTGTGCCCCTTGGGTGACAGCTCCCCATCCTCATAGACTTGCATCTGTTGTGAGGAGGATCCAGTCCTGAATCCCAAAGTTCCAGCCTTCCAAGAGGTTGGAAGACTGTGTCCACCACAGGAGTGAAATCCTGGCCAGGGGTGACAGCCGAATCATCCGGTGCACCTGAAGATGAGAACCGGACCATTTATTCAGGATGTCCAATTGGAAGGGTCTTGCATGGAACCTTCCGTACTGTATCGCCTCGTAGGAGGCCACCATCTTTCCCAACAATTTTATGCAAAGATCAACGGACACTCGAGCAGGTCTGAAGACCATGCATACCATTTCTTGGAGTGCTCTCGCCTTGTCAACTGGGAGGAATACTTTCTATGCTACAGTATCCAGTAGCATGCCCAGAAACAGGAGCCGCGGAGACGGTTCCAGGTGGGACTTCTGTAGATTAAGGATCCACCCGTGATGAGACAGGCGTTGGATAGTGCGATCTATGTGGAGTAATAGAAGCTCCCTTGATCTTGCTTTTATCAGGAGATCGTCCAGGTATGGGATCACATTGACCCCATGGACCCTGAGCTGAAACATCATTTCCACCATCACCTTCGTGAACACCCTTGGAGCTGTAGACAGGCCGAAGGGTAATGCCTGAAATTGGTAATGATCGTTCAGCAGGGCAAACCTCAGAAAGGCCTGATGACATGGCCAAATTGGGACATGTAGATAAGCATCCTTGATATCCAGGGATACTAGGAACTCCTGTGGTTCCAGGCCTGCGATCACTGCCCTCAGAGATTCAGTCTTGAATCTGAAAACCTTCAGGTAAGGATTCAAGGACTTCAGATTCAGAAGGGATCTCACAGACCCATCTGTTTTCGGTACTACAGACTGTAGTAACCCTGTCCTTGTTGCAACAGTGGTACTGGGACAATGACCTGGGACTGTACCAACTTCTCTATGGCCAGTAGTAGAGTACCACGCATACTTTCCAAAACTGGTAAGCCTGATTTGAAAAATCGTTGGGGAGGAGAAACGTCAAACTCCAGCTTGTAGGCCTGAGAGATAAGGTCCCTTACCCAAGCATCTTGGCAAGAACCGTCACAGATGTGGCTTAAGTGACGTAACCGAGCTCCCACCACGAGATCCCCCGGGGTGGGTGTGCACCGTCATGCTGAAGTGTTTGCAGGAGCAGAACTGGTTTTCTGGTTCTGAGACCCAGCAACTGCTGGTTTTATAGGTATTGCCCTGGAGCCTCTCGCTGCATTGGAGGCTCCTCTGGCTCTGGATCGAAATCTGGAGGACCGAAAGGACTGAGTAGATGGTCCCGTTTAGGAACGTCTAGCAGGAGGGGCACCCGAAGGGAGAAATGTGGATTTTCCGGCCGTAGCCTTCGAAATCCAGGTGTCCAGGTCACCTCCAAAGAGCCATTCACCTGTGAAGGGAAGAGAGTCCACATTACGGTTTGAGTCAGCATCAGCGATCCACTAACGTAACCATATGGCTCTGCGCGCAGACACAGCCATAGCCGTGGTTTTAGCACTAACAATGCCAATCTCTTATAAGGAGTCACAGAGGACTCTTGCCGTCTCCTGAATGAGAGTCAGTAAGGCAACAGTGTCGACTAAGGTCATATTACCATGAGAGACCTTCCTTTATTTGACTAGCCCAGGAATGGATTGCATGTGTCATCCAGCAACCTGCAATGACCGGCCTTTGTGCTACGCCTGCAGCAACGTAAATAGGATTTTAATACCTACCGGTAAATCCTTTTCTCTTCGTCCATAGAGGATGCTGGGGATGCTTCAAGAACCATGGGGTATAGACGGGATCCGCAGGAGACATGGACACACTATAAGACTTTGAATGGGTGTGAACTACCTTCTCCCTCTATGCCTCTCCTCCAGACTCCAGTTATAGGAACAGTGCCCAGGGAGACGGACATTTCGAGGAAAAGGATTTATTTAACATTTTAAACTAAGGTGAGATACATACCAGCTCACACCACCAACACGCCGTACAACATGGCATTCAACAACAACGCATGCAACGGCATGATTAACAACAGTCACAGACTGACTGAACTCGGCACAACATATGCGTAACTACAACCAATAGCTGCAGATACCGTCTGCACTAGGACGGGCGCCCAGCATCCTCTATAGACTAAGAGAAAAGGATTTACCGGTAGGTATTAAAATCCTATTTTCTCATACGTCCTAGAGGATGCTGGGGATGCTTCAAGAACCATGGGGTTTTGTTAGGGTCTCCTGCTCTGTGCTGCCACGTCGTCATGGCAACCGGGAGACAAGTGCTAGCGGAGTAACCTGAGCGCAGCTGATACTCCGGGTCGGGTCTTTTGCTGTGCAGTGGTTACAGGCTCTGTGCACGGCAGGGGATCCGGTGCTGGTTTTTGTGCTCACAGTCTGTGAGGTCTGAGTGGGGCGTGGACAGCACCTGCTTTATAAACCCTCTTCTCAGGTTAAGCAGATGCTGCTGAATCTTTGTTGGTTAGTCAGTTCCTGAAAGTTAGCCAGTACTGTGTAGCTTTGTATTTGTTGTTGCTTACTGCAGATAGGCCTGGGGATTTGGTACTACACTCTGCCAATCAGGACCTAGCAGTAAGACTGGAGTCAGTCGTTTAACTTGCTGGGGTTCTTTTGCTACTCTGTGAACTTAGCAAGTTTGCGGCTGTAATCTCATATTTCCCTGCCTAAATCCATTCTCACTGTGCAAGGAGTTCAGGTGTCAGTTTAGTGGCAGTAAGCTGAACCTGTGCACTGCAAGTGAGGATTAGGATTGTGGAGACTCTCCTTGTGTCTATAATTCCATCTCTGACCAAGGAGTTTACTGCCACACCCGTTGGTAACCCTTTAGGGTTTTGCTTTTGCCCTTAGCAACAGCATTTCGGGTTCTCTACGTATTAAAACACAACATCTTGCTTTTCCCATCTGAGCATTCCTAATACTAGGGAGACACCCAGTTTCTTAGCCTCTGGGCTTCTCTGTTCACTTTGTGTTTATTTTGTTACCCTATCACCTTCTGTGTACGTAATGTCATATACCCAGTCTGTCTGTGAGTTCATTTGTTTTGCATCCCTATCCGTTCAGACACCAGTACATTCCTGCAGGCACTGGTGTGCATAACAGGTTTATACCAAAGCTCTAGAACGGGCGGGAGAGTGCGGATGACTCTGCAGCACAGATTGACCAAACAAGAGGTCCTCCCCAGCCAGGGTATCAAACTTGTAGAACTTCGCAAAGGTGTTTGATCCTGACCAAGTAGCAGCTCAGCTGTAATGCCGAGACCCCTCGGGCAGCCGCCCAGGATGAGCCCACCTTCCTGGTAGAATAGGCCTTCACCGACTTCGGTAACGCCAATCCTGCCGTAGAATGAGACTGCTGAATCATATTACAGATCCAGCGTGCAATAGTCTGCTTGGAAACAGGAGCCCCAATCTTGTTGGGAGCATACAGGACAAACAGAGCCTCTGTTTTCCTAACATGAGCCGTTCTGGCGACATAGATTTGCAAAGCTCTGACCAAGGCATCAGTAGCCACTGGAACTACAACAGGCTGGTTCACGTGAAACGAAGAAACCACCTTTGGCAAAAATTGCTGACGAGTTCTCAACTCCGCCCTATCAGCATGGAAGATTAAATAGGGACTTTTGTGCGACAAAGCAGCCAATTCAGATACCCGCCTTGCAGATGCCAAGGGCAACAGCATGGCTACTTTCCAAGTAAGGAATTTTAACTCAACCTTACGCAAAGGTTCAAACCAATGAGATTGCAGGAATTGCAACACCATGTTAAGATCCCATGGTGCCACTGGGAGGTTGTATGTGCAGTACGCCTTTCACAAAGGTCTGAACTTCTGGAAGGGAGGCCAACTCCTTCTGAAAGAAAATAGATAAGGCCAAAATTTGTACTTTAATGGAGCCTAACTTTAGGCCCTCATCCACACCTGCTTGCAAAAAATGGAGCAACCGCCCCAGCTGAAATGCCTCCGTAGGAGCCTTCTTGGATTCACACCAAAACACATCTTTTCTTCAAATATTCTGGTAATGCTTTGCCGTTACTTCTTTTCTAGCCTGAAGAAGTGTGGGAATGACTTCACTGGGAATACCCTTTCGGGCTAGGATTTGGCGTTCAACCACCACGCCGTCAAACGCAGCTGTGGTAAGTCTTGATACACGCACGTCCCCTGTTGCAACAGGTCCTCATGAACAGGAAGAGGCCAGGGATCTTCTATGAGCAACTTCTGAAGCTCTGGATACCAGGCCCTTCTTGGCCAATCCGGAACAATAAGTATCGCCTGAACCCTTGTTCTTCTTATAATCTTTATCACCTTTGGAATGAGAGGAAGTGGAGGGAACACATATACTGACGGAAACACCCACTGTGTCACTAGGGCGTCCACCGCTATAGCTTGAGGGTCCCTTGACCTGGAACAATATCTCTGAAGTTTCTTGTTGAGGCGTGACGCCATCATGTCTACTTGAGGAACTCCCCAACGACTTGTCACTTCTGCAAAGACCTTTCGATGAAGACCACACTCTCCTGGCTGGAGATCGTGTCTGCTGAGGAAGTCTGCTTCCCAGTTGTCCACACCCGGAATGAAGACTGCTGACAGAGCGGTGGCATGTCTTTCCGCCCAGGGAAGAATCTTCGTGGCCTCGGCCATCGCCACTCTGCTCCTTGTACTGCCTTAGCAGTTTATGTACACCACTGCTGTCATGTTGTCTGACTGAATAAAGACAGGCAGACCTCGAAGAAGATGTTCTGCTTGCAGTATGCCGTTGTAAATGGCTCTTAATTCCAGAATGTTTATGTGTAGACAAAACTTCTTGGCTCGACCACTTTCCCTGAAAGTTTCTTCCCTGTGTGACTGCTCCCCAGCCTCGGTGGCTTGCATCTGTGGTCACTAGGATCCAATGCTGAATCCTGAACCTGCGCCCCTCCAGAAGGTGAGAACTGTGCAGCCACCACAGAAGGGAGATTCTGGTCCTGGGAGATAGAATTATCTTCCGATGCATGTCCAGGTGAGACCTGGACCATTGGTCCAACAGGTTCAGTATGGTATGCCGGCAACCAGCATACCGGCGCCGGGAGCCCGACCGCCGGCTTACCGACAGTGTGGCAAGCGCAAATGAGCCCCTTGCGGGCTCGCCGCGCTACGCGTGCCACGCTTTTTTATTCTCCATCCAGGGGGGTCGTGGACCCCCACGAGGGAGAATAAATGTCGGTATGCAGGCTGTCGGGATTCTGGCGCCGGGATCCCGTCAGTCGGCATACTGAAGACCACCCGGTCCAACAGGTTCCACTGAAACACCCTTGCATGGAACCTGCCATATATGGAATGGCCTCGTAGGCCGCCACCATCTTCCCCAGCAACCGAGTGCATTGAAGAACTAACACTTTTGTTAGTTTCAGAAATTGTTTTACCATGTTCTGTAATTCAAGAGCTTTTTCCATTGGAAGAAAAACTCTCTGCAATTCTGTGTCCAGAATCATACCCAGAAACGAAAGCCGTGTCGTTGGATCCAACTGTTATTTTGGAAAATTTAGGAGCCACCCGTGTTGTTGCAGAATCGTCAGTGAAAGAGCCACATTCTTCAACAATTGCTCCTTGGACCTCGCCTTTATGAGGAGATCGTCCAAGTACAGGATAATTGTGATTCCCTGCTTGCGCAGGAGAACCATCATTTTCGTCATTACTTTGGTGAAAATCCTCGGAGCCGTGGACAGACCAAACGGCAACGTCTGAAATTGGTAATGACAATCCTGTACCGCAAATCTTAGGTAAGTCTGATGCGGAGGAAATATGGGGACATGCAAGTATGCATCCTTTAAGTCGACCGATACCATAAAATCCTCCTCTTCCAGCGTGGAGATCACTGCACGTAGAGATTCCATCTTGAATTTGAATTTCTTTAGAAAGAAATTGAGGGATTTTAGGTTCAGAATCGGTCTGACTGAACCATCCGGCTTCGGGACCACGAACAGGCTCGAATAAAACCCTCCCCCCCCCCGCGCTGTGATGGGGGCACCGTGACAATCACTTGACTGTGACACAACTTTAGACAAAAAACAACAGGTGGATGTACTAGACACCCAATTCCCAGGCGCAGATACTAAATTAAATTAATTCACTTATATTGGGTGAACACCAGCTGCACAGACTAGGCTTTGCAAGAGCCTGAAATTACACTGAAATACAATAAAGATGTGTCTGTGCGCTTAGTGACTCCCAATACAGTGCTTTAGCACTATGTTTTAATAATGTTAAACTTTGAATTTATAGAGTGTCTTGAAATAAAGCAAGAGAACACATCATTTCATATAGATTCAAAGTGAAACTGATTGTGAGTATCATTCAATTAAGATTCTAATTAAATAAACACAGGTGATTTGGAGCTTCTCATTAAGAGGTAGATAAAAAGCCATTATCCCACTGAGAAGCCAGTCTTGAGGAAGTCCCGAGAATTGACGGGACAAAACGCGTTGACGTCATCACCCGTTTTTTCAACCGCTGATTGTGTCTTTGGCCGCTTCCGCCGCGTCTGCCCCTCTCAGCTGTGCCGGTTTCTGCAGCTCACTTCTTGCCGCATCCTCTGTGTCTGGCTCCCGCTCACAGTGTGCATATCTTCTGAGGACATCTACATCTACGGCTCACTGCGATTGTAGCCTTCTGAACGCTGCTCAGTGCAGCGCCGACAACTTGTGAAAGTCTCCACTATTACTACCACTGACTGTGTGCTTGTGAACGCTGCCCACCAACCGGGAACTCCAAAAGGTATATACCTTAAAACTAATCCTTGCACTTGTGCTATAGTGCTAAAGCGGAGGACATTCCCAGGAAAGGGTAATTATAACCCCGTGTGAACGGGCAAAAACACACCAGGAAAGACTAATCCTGCACTGGGACGCCAGTGACAGGTTATAGTGGAGACCTTTATAGTATCATCTATATATTACTAACTGGCATATAGTACAGGTTGAGTATCCCTTATCCAAAATGCTTGGGACCAGAGGAATTTTGGATATGGGATTTTTCCGTATTTTGGAATAATTGCATACCATAATGAGATATTATGGTGATGGGACCTAAATCTAAGCACAGAATGCATTTATGTCACATATACACCTTATACACACAGCCTGAAGGTAATTTTAGCCAATATATTTTATAACTTTGTGCATTAAACAAAGTGTGTCTACATTCACACAATTCATTTATGTTTCATATACACCTTATACACACAGCCTGAAGGTCATTTAATACAATATTTTTAATAACTGAGTATTAAACAAAGTTTGTGTACATTGAGCCATCAAAAAACAAAGGTTTCACTATCTCAGTCTCACTGAAAAAAGTCTGTATTTCGGAATATTCCGTATTTCGGAATATCTGGATATGAGATACTCAACCTGTAATGAGAAAAATGTGCCAATAACGGCAAATTAAACAGATGATTTATGGTTCTTACTAATTGGTTACCCTTGTATAAAATACGGGTTCAATCAATTAAGTTAAAGCGGCTTTATAATATTATATTAATTTATTAAATAAGGAATGCATTCCGGTTGAAATATATTAATAATTGAGCAGATACATTTGAATATATGTTTTAACAAATGTATTTATTTAAGTGTAATGTGAATTGATTCTAGTAAAAGAATATAATATAACAAGTCTCTTGGTTTTTTAGTAAAGGCAAATACTCACTTGTCATCGCTGTGACACAACTTTAGTATTGCAGCGCTTACTATTTCCCTTTCTAGAAGAGATGCTGGCAAGGCCGACTTGAAAAATCGGTGAGGGGGCACGTCTTGAAACTCCAATTTGTACCCTTGGGTTACTATTTCGACTATACAAGGGTCCAGGTCTGAGTGCACCCAGACCTGACTGAAAAGTTTGAGACGTGCCCCCACCAGTGCGGACTCCCTCAGAGGAGCCCCAGCGTCATGCGGTGGATTTGGCAGAAGCCGGGGAGGACTTCTGCTCTTGGGAACTTGCCACAGCTTGTGACCCTTTTCACCTTCCTCTCGTAGCAAGGAAAGAAGATCCTCGTCCTTTTTTGTATTTATTGGGCCGAAAGGACTGCATTTGATAGTGGGGCGTTTTCTTTTGCTGTGCAGGAACATAAGGCAGGAACGATGACTTACCCGCTGTAGCCGTAGATAGCAGGTCAGTGAGGCCGTCACCAAACAAGACCTTACCGTTAAATGGTAGAGACTCTATCACCTTCTTAGAGTCAGCGTCAGCATTCCATTGATGAATCCACAACGCTCTCCTTGCTGAGACTGCCATGGCATTGGCCCTTGATCCCAAAAGGCCAATATCCCTCACAGCTTCCTTTAAATACGCTGCAGCATCCCTGATGTGACCCAAAGTCAAAAGCACGCTATCCCTATCTAGGGAATCTACCTCAGATGACAAGTTATCTGCCCACCTTTCAATAGCGCTACTCACCCATGCCGCAGCAACGGCAGGCCTGAGCAGTGACCCTGTACTGACATAAATGGATTTCAGGGTATTTTCCTGCTTAAGATCCGCAGGATCCTTTAGGGCTGCCGTGTCAGGGGACAGAAGCGCCACCTTTTTGGATACACTCGATAAAGCTTTGTCTACCGTGGGGATTGACTCCCACCTTTCCCTGTCCCCAGAGAGGAACGGATATGTCACTGGAATTCTTTTGGGAACCTGTATCTTTTTGTCAGGATTTTCCCAAGCCTTTTCAAAAAGAGCGTTCAGTTCATGAGAGGGAGGAAACGTCACCTCAGGTTTCTTTCCTTTATACATACAGACCCTAGTATCAGGGACAGCAGGGTCCTCAGTGATATGTAACACGTCTTTTATCGCCACGATCATGTACTGAATGCTCTTAGCCAGTTTTGGATGTAATCTGGCATCACTATAGTCGTCACTGGAATCAGAGTCCGTGTCGGTATCTGTCTCTGCTATCTGGGTAACTGCACGTTTCTGTGACCCCGAAGGGCTCTGGGCCTGTGACAAAGCATCTTCCATGGATTTCCTCCATGTCTGCTTCTTAGACTCAGATTTATCAAATCTCTTAGTCAACTTAGTCACGTTTGCGTTTAAAACACTCTCCATATATTCATCCAATCATCCGTCAGCGGTGCCGACACGGTCACTCTCACAGTATTTTCTGTCCCCACTCCAGCCTCCTCCTGGGAAAAGCATTCAGCCTCAGACATGTCGACACCCACGTACCGACACCCACAACTACACTGGGGCTATAGGAGACAGACCCACAATAAAGCCTGTAAGAGAGACACAGAGAGCGTTCTGCCAGCTCATACCCAGCGCCTATCCCGGTACTGAGGCCAGTGAAATGACTGCCCAGACCTGTTAGCGCTTTATATATATACAAATCAGCACCAAATTATTTGTGCCCCCCCCCCCGTTTTGCACCCTGTTAATTGTACAGCCGTGTGGAGGACAGGGCCAGCGTCTCTGCAGCTTCTGAGAAAAGAAAATGGCGCTGGTCAGAGGTATGTGGGCTAAGCCCCGCCCACTACATATCGCGCTTCAGTCCCGCTTAAAAATGTTTATACTGGCGGGGGACCCTTATCTAGTGCCTGGGGCACTGTTATAACTCAAGGCAGTCTGATTTGAGGTGTTCATGCTGCCCAGGGCGCCCCTCACTGCGCCCTGCAGTGCTGTGTTATGTGTGGGAGCATGGCGCGCAGCGCGGCACCTCTTCAGCCGTCACTGAAGTCTTCTGATCTTCTCATACTCACCCGGCTTCTATCTTCTGGCTTTGTGAGGGGGTGACGGCGCGGCTCCGGGAACGAGCAGCTAGGTGTACCGTAGTGATCGAACCCTCTGGAGCTAATGGTGTCCAGTAGCCTAAGAAGCAGAGCCCTTGAACTCTTAAGAAGTAGGTCTGCTTCTCTCCCCTCACTCCCACGATGCAGGGAGCCTGTAGCCAACAAATCTCCCTGAAAATAATAAACCTAACAAAAAGTATTTTCAGAGAAACTCAGGAGAGCTCCTCAGTGTGCATCCAGTCTCACTGGGCACAGAATCTAACTGGAGTGTGGAGCAGGGGCATAGAGGGAGGAGCCAGTTCACACCCATTCAAAGTCTTATAATGTGCCCATGTCTCCTGCGGATCCCGTCTATACCCCATGGTTCTTGAAGCATCCCCAGCATCCTCTAGGACGTAGGAGAAAATAGATTTTAGAGTGGTCTCCATTTTCCTATCCGCCGGGTCCTTCACCGTAAGGGAGCCCGGAGCAGGAAGCACCGCCTTTTTAGAAAGGCGAGAGACTGAGACATCTACGGCTGGGGATTCTTCCCAGAATTTTCTGCCTTCAGGGGCAAAGGGGAAGGTATTCAGAAACCTTTTCGTCACCTGATATTGTTTATCTGGATTCTTCCAGGCTAGTTTAAATAAGTCATCCAATTCCGTGTAATCAGGGAATGTGACCTTTGGTTCCTCTTGAGGGAGGAAAAATGACTGCTGAGTACTTGCATCCCCCAGGAGGAGCTTTAACACCTCCCTAATAGCCAATACGAGGGGTTCAATACCCTGGATTGGGGTGGGATCCCCATCATCCTGTACATCATCATCAGTATCATATGATAGGAGTGCAGGTAGAGCAGGTTTCTGTGAATCAGGGAGGGACGCTTAGCAGTAAGGCTAGCCACTGCTTGTTACAGTTCTTGTGTCTTGTTTGCAGTTGCAGTGAGCTGAGATGACATATCAGACATCATAGTTTTTATAGCCCCCAACCAGGGGGGCTCCGCATTCTCCCCCACATTAGTATCAGCATGAGATGACTGACTACACTGCTCACATGATACTGAGCTGGATGTACTAGGAGAGAACCTGGCATTACACACACTGCAAGACTTCTGTTTTACCATAGTGTAGTAGAAAACAGTACAATACACACACACAATACAGCCTGATATGATATATGACAAGCCTGCCCTATTGCATGTGAGAGGAGACAGAGAAGAGAGCGCACACAATGGTGACCGGCCCCAGTGAGGCTGTCAGCGGTTGTTACATCTGTGTAACCACAGTGAGATTCTTTATAAAACCCCACAGGGGATTATTGTGCACAATGATAGCGGCTCCCCCCACCCCTATACCCGGTACCAGTGTATACAGGGGCAGTTCTGGAGGAGCTGTGGAGGCTGCTGCAGCTCATGCAGAGGAAGACGCCAATATGCCGCTGAGCCCGCTCTAATGTAGCTCCGCCCCCCGCCATGGTGCCGGAGCTACTGCTGTATATTTATACTGGCCATGTCTCCATATGTATGTACAGCCTCACATAAATGCTTGGTTCACCTGTGTTTAGCCAGTCTCACGCAGGGGCTATAGCGGGTCCCCCCCCAGGAGGTTCAGCCGCACATTTGTCCGGGGGACCCCCCCTAGCGGGTCCCCCCGGTTGGTACTCACCACTGAAGATCACCTTCAGGCAGTGTCAGGGGTGTGCGCAATGCTGCGGCTGCGACAGACAAGGCGCCATGCCCCGCTGAACAAACAGTCCCTCAGGACGGTGGTCATGCAACGGGAAGCGGCTCTCACCTCAGGAGGCCGGTGACCTTCCCCCCCAAAAAAAAAAATCTCCCATAGTGCAGGTATACTGTTGCCCAAACAGCATACCGAAATCATTAAAAGTTAGAAATAAAAATGAAGGAAAACTCTGGAGATGCAGAGTGAGCATCCTCTCCTGAGGGCTCTTTATCTAAACTGAGCTGTAGGAGGGGCATAGAGGGGAGGAGCCAGCACACCCAGTGGTAGAATGTTTAAAGTGCACGTGCTCCTTTGGACCCGTCTATACCCCATGGTTCTAATTCTGTCTACAATATCCCTTATGGATGCTAGAGAAAAGTAGTTAAAGAAGAGGGTGGTCCACAGTGTCCAATGCAGCAGAGAGGTGAAGGAGAATAAGCAGAGAGTAGAGACCATTGGATCTGGCAGCATGGAGGTCTTTGTAGACTTCAGCGAGGGCAGTATCAGTGGAGTGGAGAGAACGGAAGCCAGGCTGGAATGGGTCAAGCAGTGAGTGTGAGGAGAGAGATGGTCGGTAGTTGGAGAGAGTGGTTGGTTGGATGAAGGGAGGGGTTTATAAGAATAGGGGAGACAAGAGCATGATGGAAGGCCGAGGGGACAGTGTCTGATGAGAGGGAGAGAATGAGATGGGCAAGATGGGAACAGGCAGAAGAAGAGAGGTAGCGGAGGAGGTGATAGGGTCAAATGGGGAGGTGGAGAGGGTGAGGAACGGCTGAGGGCCATGACTTCCACACTAGATACAAAGAAGAGAGATGTCAGAGTTGGTAGGAGGTAAGGGGAGGGGGGGGGTGTCAGGAAATGGAGGAGGGCATTGCTCAGGGTCTGGTGGGATGTGATATCCTGCCATAGGGAGCCAATTTTGCATGGGAAGTAGGTGGCAAAGTCAAGAGCAGAGAGTGAGGGGGCGGGGAGGGGGGGGGAGACGAGGCGGCGAGGGGGGGGGGGGGGGGCACGAGGGGGGGGGGGGCAGAGGAGCAAGTTGACAGTGGAAAAGGGGTGCCAGGGTTTGAGGACTGGGAGGAGATGAGGTTCTTGATGGAAAGTGGACAGTAGGAATGCATGTGGAGTGCCAGGGTTGCGGTGTCGTCACATCAGGTGAGGGGGATAGAAGGGGACAGGCAGGGGAGGGGTATATGGGAGGCAGGTAGGTGGCAACTGGGAAGGGACAGGAGACACGAAGGGGCAACCCTATTCACCCACTATGTGTGTATACGCCCCCCTGTATGTATAGCACCCCCTATGTGTGTATTCCACCCCCCCATGTATGTATACCACCCCCTATGTGTGTATACCACCCCCTATGTGTGTATAGCGCCGCCTATGTGTGTATACCGCCCCCTATGTGTGTACAGCACCCCCTATGTGTGTATAGCGTCCATGTGTGTATACCGCCCCCTATGTGTGTATACCGCCCCCTATGTGTGTATAGCGCCCCCCCGTATGTATAGAACCCCCTATGTGTGTATACCGCCCCCCCATGTGTGTATACCACCCCCTATGTGTGTATAGCGCCCCCTATGTGTGTATACCGCCCCCTATGTGTGTACAGCACCCCCTATGTGTGTATAGCGCCCCCTATGTGTGTATAGTGCCCCCTATGTGTGTATACCGCCCCCTATGTGTGTATACCGCCCCCTATGTGTGTATAGCGCCCCCCATGTGTGTATACCGCCCCCCATGTGTGTATACCGGCCCCCCCATGTGTGTATACCGCCCCCCCCCATGTGTGTATAGTGCCCCCTATGTGTATGGTGCCCCTATGTGTGTGTAGCGCCCCCTATGTGTGTATACCGCCCCCATGTGTGTACAGCACCCCCTATGTGTGTATAGTGCCCCTATGTGTGTATAGCGCCCCCTATGTGTGTATACCGCCCTTGTGTGAACAGCACCCCCTATGTGTGTATAGTGCCCCTATGTGTGTATAGCGCCCCCCATGTGTGTATAGCGCCCCCCATGTGTGTATAGCGCCCCCCATGTGTGTATAGCGCCCCCCATGTGTGTATAGCGCCCCCCATGTGTGTATAGCGCCCCCCATGTGTGTATAGCGCCCCCCATGTGTGTATAGTGCCCCTATGTGTGTATACCGCCCCCCATGTGTGTATAGCGCTCCCTATGTGTGTATACCGTCCCCTATGTGTGTATAGCACCCCTTATGTGTATATAGCGCCCCCCTATGTGTGTATAGTGCCCCTTATGTGTGTATAGCGCCCCCCATGTGTGTATAGCGCCCCCTATGTGTGTATAGCGCCCCCTATGTGTGTATACCGCCCCTATGTGTGTACAGCACGCCCTGTGTATAGTGCCCCTATGTGTGTATACCGTCCCCTATGTGCATATAGCGCCCCCCTATGTGTGTATACCGCCCCCCATGTGTATACCGCCCCCCATGTGTGTATAGTGCCCCTATGTGTGTATAGCGCCCCCTATGTGTGTATAGCGCCCCCCTATGTGTGTATAGCGCCCCCTATGTGTGTATAGCGCCCCCTATGTGTGTATAGCGCCCCCTATGTGTCTATAGCGCCCCCTATGTGTGTATACCGCCCTCCCGTGTGTATAGCACCCCCTATGTGTGTATACCGCCCCCCCATGTGTGTATAGCGCCCCCTATGTGTGTATAGCGCCGCCTATGTGTGTACAGCACCCCCTATGTGTGTATAGCGCCCCCTATGTGTGTATACCGCCCCCCATGTGTGTATAGCGCCCCCTATGTGTGTATAGCACCCCCTATGTGTGAACAGCACCCCCTATGTGTGTATAGCGCTCCCTATGTGTGTATAGTGCCCCCTATGTGTATATACCGCCCCCTATGTGTGTATAGCGCCCCCCTATGTGTGTATACCGCCCCCCATGTGTGTATAGCGCACCCTATGTGTGTATACTGCCCATGTGTGTACAGCACCCCCTATGTGTGTACAGCACCCCCTATGTGTGTATAGTGCCCCTATGTGTGTATAGCGCCCCCTATGTGTGTATAGCGCCCATGTGTGTATAGCGCCCATGTGTGTATAGCGCCCCCCATGTGTGTATAGCGCCCCCCATGTGTGTATAGCGCCCCCCATGTGTGTATAGCGCCCCCCATGTGTGTATAGCGCCCCCCATGTGTGTATAGCGCCCCCCATGTGTGTATAGTGCCCCTATGTGTGTATACCGCCCCCTATGTGTGTATAGCACCCCCTATGAGTGTATACCGCCCCCCATGTGTGTACAGCACCCCCTATGTGTGTATAGCGCCCCCTATGTGTGTATAGCGCCCCCTATGTGTGTATAGCGCCCCCTATGTGTGCATACCGCCCCCTATGTGTGTATAGCGCCCCCTATGTGTGTATAGCGCCCCCTATGTGTGTATAGCGCCCCCTATGTGTGTATACCGCCCCCCCATGTGTGTATACCGCCCCATGTGTGTATAGCGCCCCCTATGTGTGTATGGCGCCCCTATGTGTGTATAGCGCCTCCTATGTGTGTATACCGCCCCCCATGTGTGTACAGCACCCCCCATGTGTGTATAGCGCCCCCCATGTGTGTATAGCGCCCCCCATGTGTGTATAGCGCCCCCCATGTGTGTATAGCGCCCCCCATGTGTGTATAGCGCCCCCCATGTGTGTATAGCGCCTCCCATGTGTGTATAGCGCCCCCCATGTGTGTATAGCGCCCCCCATGTGTGTATAGCGCCCCCCATGTGTGTATAGCGCCTCCCATGTGTGTATAGCGCCCCCCATGTGTGTATAGCGCCCCCCATGTGTGTATAGTGCCCCTATGTGTGTATACCGCCCCCCATGTGTGTATAGCGCTCCCTATGTGTGTATAGCACCCCCTATGTGTGTATAGCGCCCCCTATGTGTGTATAGTGCCCCTATGTGTGTATAGTGCCCCTATGTGTGTATACCGCCCCCTATGTGTATATAGCGACCCCCTATGTGTGTATACCGCCCCCCTTGTGTGTATACCGCCCCCCTGTGTGTATAGCGCCCCCCTGTGTGTATAGCGCCCCCTATGTGTGTATAGCGCCCCCTATGTGAGTATAGCGCTCCCTATGTGAGTATAGTGCCCCCTATGTGTATATACCGCTCCCTATGTGTGTATAGCGCCCCCTATGTGTGTATACCGCCCCCCTATGTGTGTATAGCACCCCCTATGAGTGTATACCGCCCCCCTATGTGTGTATACCGCCCCCATGTGTGTATAGTGTCCCTATGTGTGTATACCGCCCCCCATGTGTGTATAGCGTTCCCTATGTGTGTATGCCGCCCCCCATGTGTGTATAGCGCCCCACATGTGTGTATAGTGCCCCTATGTGTGTATACCGCCCCCCTATGTGTGTATAGCACCCCCTATGAGTGTATAGCGCTCCCTATGTGAGTATAGTGCCCCCCATGTGTATATACCGCTCCCTATGTGTGTATAGCGCCCCCTATGTGTGTATACCGCCCCCCGATGTGTGTACAGCACCCCCTATGTGTGTATAGCGCCCCCTATGTGTGTATAGCGCCCCCTATGTGTGTATAGCGCCCCCTATGTGTGCATACCGCCCCCTGTGTGTATACCGCCCCCTATGTGTGTATACCGCCCCCTATGTGTGTATAACGCCCCCTATGTGTGTATAGCGCCCCCTATGTGTGTATACCGCCCCCCCATGTGTGTATACCGCCCCCCCCATGTGTGTATACCGCCCCCCCATGTGTGTATAGCGCCCCCTATGTGTGTATGGTGCCCCTATGTGTGTATAGCGCCCCCTATGTGTGTACAGCACCCCCCATGTGTGTATAGCGCCCCCTATGTGTGTATACCGCCCTTGTGTGAACAGCACCCCCTATGTGTGTATAGCGCCCCCCATGTGTGTATAGCACCCCCTATGTGTGTATACTGCCCCCCATGTGTGTATACCGCCCCCATGTGTGTATACCGCCCCCATGTGTGTATACCGCCCCCCATGTGTGTATGCCGCCCCCCATGTGTGTATAGCGCCCCCCATGAGTGTATAGCGCCCCCCATGAGTGTATAGCGCCCCCCATGAGTGTATAGCGCCCCCCATGTGTGTATAGCGCCCCCATGTGTGTATAGCACCCCCCATGTGTGTATAGCGCCCCCCATGTGTGTATAGTGCCCCTATGTGTGTATACCGCCCCCCATGTGTGTATAGCGATCCCTATTTGTGTATACCGTCCCCTATGTGTGTATAGCGCCCCTTATGTGTGTATACCGCCCCCTCATGTGTGTATAGCGCCCCCATGTGTGTATAGCGCCCCCCTGTGTGTATAGCGCTCCCAATGTGAGTATAGCGCTCCCTATGTGAGTATAGTGCCCCCTATGTGTATATAGCGCCCCCTATGTGTATATAGCGCCCCCCTGTGTGTATAGTGCCCCTATGTGTGTATAGCGCCCCCCATGTGTGTATACCGCCCCCCTGTGTGTATAGCACCCCCTATGTGTGTATAGCGCCCCCTATGTGTGTATACCGCTCCCTATGTGTGTATAGAGCCCCCTATGTGTGCATAACGCTCCCTATGTGTATATACCGATCCCTATGTGTGTATAGCGCCCCCCATGTGTGCATAACGCTCCCTATGTGTATATACCGATCCCTATGTGTGTATAGCGCCTCTTATGTGTGTATACCGTCCCCCTATGTGTGTATAGCACCCCCTATGAGTGTATACCGCCCCCCATGTGTGTATAGCGCCCCCCATGTGTGTATAGCGCCCCCCATGTGTGTATACCGCCCCCTATGTGTGTATAGCACCCCCTATGTGTGTATACCGCCCCCCTATGTGTGTATAGCACCCCCTATGAGTGTATACCACCCCCCATGTGTATACCGCCCCCCTATGTCTGTATAGCACCCCTTATGAGTGTATACCGCCCCCCATGTGTGTATAGCGCTCCCTATGTGTGTATACCGCCCCCCATGTGTGTATAGCGCCCCACATGTGTGTATAGTGCCCCTATGTGTATATAGCGCCCCCTATGTGTAACACCATGTATGAGCAGTGAGATCAGTGTGCGCAGTGATGTGTGTGTGTGTGACACGGGTAATATACTCTCCATGCACCACACACTGCAGCACATACACCCTGCCCGGCAGCAGAGGGGGCGGCGTCCATTACCTGGA